>NW_028318014.1:4852500-5107500 GCF_062004578.1 Staurois parvus
TGACAACCACCACAAAATAATTACTTAAAGTGTATTACAAAGCAAAAAAACTTTTTTTTTTCCCCCTAATTTTGGATAGCATGAGAGGATTAGAACCCCTGCCTAGTTTTTACTGCAAACTGGTGCTTCATTGGAGAGATCTGCCCTTTCTTCCTGCCCCGTTGACAGTGGTTTTACTAGGGCTGACAAATTTAAAGGGCTGATAGGTGGCATCACCTGTCAAATGTAGCCATTCAAGTAAACTGGGTTGCACCACAACCGCAAAGGTGTTCCATTCAAAATCACCTTTTGGCAAAGAAAAACATTGGGCAGGATTTCTCACTGAAAGCTGCTTAGCTGCCCTCTGAAAAGCAATATACTGTCGACCACTTTTCAGACTGCTGCAATGTGAACTTAAAGGAAAATTGCATGTGTTTCTATGAACTTCTTTTGAATTCTGTTGGTAAACATTACCTGAAAATAATAGCTGCGCATTTGTCTCTCTGGACAGTCTTGAAATATGAGCAGTAAAGCACATTCCTTGTGCCATACTACTAAGTAGGAAGAACAACCTGAAAATGTAATGAGCAAATGTGGCTATCTTTGTGCATGGGTAGCTGTAGTTTAAAACAAACTAGCAAACCTGCATCTGTAGATCATGTAGGTGAATGGGGGATAGAGGAAGCAGATCAGGAGCTAATCAATCCACACTGGTAACAAGACTAAGCTAGCTGCATTTTCTCTGTGCGTGTAGTATAAAAAAATGTTTTACACTTCTAAAGTCACCAGATTCCACTAAAACAGAGTGGTGTGAATGGGAACTTTTGTTTAATAGTTCAATTATTTCAATCAGTTCATCTACCAGTGCATACATTCAAAGCTATAAGATGTCAGTCCAGCTTACGAGGAAAACACTTGTGCTTGGTTGGATAGTAATTGTACACCTGCTTAGATGTATAATCGGTCTGCTGGGGTTTGGCTGCCATTGTATCATACTGCCCACTCATATGATGAACAGCCTGGTCAATGGTTATTTCTAGTGTGAGCATTCCATGGCTGGATTTTTGCTTGACCTAGATTTAGTCAGCAGTTCTACCCAGGGCTGCTGATAGGGCAGTAAAACTGGCTCTTCTGTACCAGACCAGGGCACCCGCTGAGCAGGGGGGGCCAGCTGTACTGCCTTAAAGTATTACTAAACACAGGAGCCTGCGTTCACTATATCTAGTCTCCCACAGTACACACAACATGGAAATGCAATTATTTTAGTAAATATAAACTGCTAATTGCCTTTTCCCATCAGCGGTTAGAGCAGTTTTGTGGCTTCTATCGGTGTCCAGCCGAGCACTGGTTAAAGCTTGTAGGAGTTTTCATTTTGCTCTAGGAGGATGCAGAACCCCCAACCTCTGTCTGGACAGCACTGATAGACCCTGAGCTGATCGCATGCACTCTCCCAAGGAAACAAAACCTCTCTAGCAATACACATCAAACTGAGCATGTGCAGAGTGACTCCACACAATGTCTTATCAAGAAATAAGAGGGGAGCACTGGAAGAAGGGGAGGATCAGAGAAGTCGGGCTCAGACAGCATTTTTACACAATGTGGAGGATTGACCCCTTCCATAGTGAGTATAACAAGCATGCTTTACTGCATATACAGACTGATTTTACTATTGTGGGTTTAGTAACACTTTAATGCTGACACTTGTGTATCCCCCCCTGCAGCACTGCTGGCTTCTACTCCTCTTTCTCTCTCCGGCTGCACTGCAGGAGGATTGGTTCTAGGATTTGTGAGCCCACCCTTGACCTCCCCCTTGGAGGTTAGCTTCTCTCCTCTCCCGCCAGCTGCTTCGGCCACACAGAGAAAATTGTTTCAGGATAAGAAGTGAGGAAGGGGCTGGTAAATATATCATATTTATCAGCCTTTCTTTCCTGAGTGAACACAGTGAGCAATTGGTACTGATCGCTCCTGTGCTTGTTCATCAGTGACATATAATAAACTGTTTAGACCCCTGATATATCACCAAAGCTTGGAACAAGCATGCTGTAAATTGCCAGAATTAGTATTCTCATTCCAAGTTAGTGAATGGGGAAGTGTTGAAAATTTTTTTTTTTTTTTTTTTTAATGGTTTTATTTTTGGATAAGGAATAAATATTTATCTTCCATGATTCCACTTCTTTTTTTTTTTTTTTTTTTTTTTTTTTTTTTTTTTTTTTTTTTCCTGATCTCATGTCTGTATACATATATGTATGTGTATAGGACCATACACGCTGCTGATAAAGCGAAGCTCCACCCAAAAGGGGAAGTTCCGCTTTAAGGACTGCTCCCCATTAAGGATTGGCACCTTTTGGGAGCGGGTACCCGAATTTGACAGGTACCCACTCCCACTTCTGCTCCGATCGCCTAGGCGATCAAAAGCTGAAGGTGTCCTCCCTCCCTCGCTGTGGTCTTTTGGGACATGTGTCAGGTCCCAGAAGACTACAGGACCATTCACAAAGCGTAGCACTACTCGCGCATGCGCAGTGGGTACCCGGCTATAAAGCCGCAAGCTATCACAGCCGGGTGCCCACACTGAAGATGCCGGCCTCCTGGAATACAGGACAGCAGTGAAACGAGCTGCGGGGGACACACCACGGGACCGATGGACAGGTAAGTGGCTGTTTTTTTTAAAAGTCAGCAGCTACAGTTTTTGTAGCTGCTGACTTTTTTTTTTTTTTTTTTTTTTTTTTTTTTGATAGGTCAAGTGGAACTCCGCTTTTAAAGAAGAAAAATACAGCATAGAAAAGTTAACATGTTTTCTATTCTTGTATTTAAGCCGTGGTTCACACTGATGCGGTCTGGAATTTGCAGCGGTTTCTGTGCAAATTCTGCACTGCATCAGAATCGCACCCTGTTCATGGGATCCACTGCAGGTGTGTAAGTTAACTTAACAACACCCCCGAAAGTGGTCCACAAAACGATGCGATGTGTGAATACCCATGCGATCCGATTCTAGTGCGTACCCAAAAAAGGGACCTGCACCTTTTTGGTGTGGGTGCGGTGCGATTAGAGCCATACAAAATGTATGGCTCCAATTCCACCGCATGCGACTTGCACAGGAATGCGGTTCCTGTGCAAATCACATGCGATATACCGCACTGCGTATATGTGAACCCAGGCTAAAGTCCCAAACAAGCAATGCAGACTAATGTGAAACTTTAACAGTGTTCTTTTGCATGTGTGTATTGTAACTTTTTTACTTCATGAACATGGGTCTGATTAGCGTGTTTATCACACTAACAACTTTGTAGCAGAGATCTATTACCCTGCTTTATTTTTTGTCATTATGTAGTTGTCTGCAGAGTTCCTGGCTACAGTGTATATCTATGCAGCTACAGATAGCTGGTGTGCCATAATCAGCAGCAGCTGCATTGGATAATATGAGTGGCTTCTGAAGCTGGTGATTTTGTTGTTGGTTCCAAACAGAAGGTAAACTACTTGGAATTTTCTATAAACACTAGGGCTCAGGAGCTGCTATAAAATCACTAGTGTAACACTGCCTTTATGGAAGAGCATCCCAAGTAGGTTCTGTTTAGGGGAATTGGTTAATTGCAACCCTAGTCAGCAGTGTTGACCCACATTAATAAAGTGCACTTGTACTAGATACAGGTTTACTTGGCTATCTGCCAGTCTCTGTTACAGGCACCATAAAAGAAAACTGTACTGCAATTAAAATGAAAGCCAATGTTCTGAAAATGTTAATCCTCATATGTGCTGCTACAGTGACTGCAAGTGTGCTACTTTCTGAATTCCATAGACCTGCCCCCATGTCATAGTTCTTGGGTCTTACAATTGTCAGCTTGGCCACTGAGCACTGATTAGGGGTGGGAAGGGATTGGTTGTCTTGTGTTCATAGCCAGACATACTAGGCTTTTTAAATGTCTTCTGTTAAAATTACTGCTTTGAGTGTCACAAAAAATGCTAACTGGAAAGCTTTTTCCTCATACATGAACTATGAGCAAAGCATATCCCTCTATAGTGTGTACTTGTCTCAATTAACAGCACTAAGTGTCATTTCTGTCTGCTGTTTCGTTTTTTGCTATCCGCATGAATCACTTCTGACAAGTTTTCCGGACACCAAGAGAAAAATGGTGACAAGGGAAGGACATCCAGCTGATTGAAAGGCGTGTGTGTGTGTGTGTGTCTGCCTTCCCTCCACTCCAATCAGTGGAAGTAGAGGAGAGAAGACAGAAGATAAACAGATACAACTTAAATAGGGGGATTTGTGTCACCTGAGGCCAGTCACTTCATTTGGTATATGTAAGGGTTTAGAACCACTTTAACTTACATTGTTCGCTTCTAATATGTACCAGAGCTCTAACTGCCAGGTAATGCTTATGTTCTATAATGAACAAAGTATGCTTGTGATGTTGATTGCAGGTAACAATGTCTTGCTGTCACCTGAAAGCCTTTCCCATGTCTTCTTTTTTTTTTTCCCCCTTTTTAAATGTGATCACATGCTTAGCTTATAGAGGCAAAGTACGTGTCTGGGCTCTCGCTTGACAGGATTAATCACAACTGCCTGCCTTGATTAGGGAGGCTTTATAGAGTAGAAAAGAGACCTTAGAGGCCTAATACCCCAAAAAATCCCACACAGGAAACTGCTTACTATGCAATTCTTGTTTTCTATAAAAGGGATATACTGTTCTGCTCTGAGGTGTTGCTCAGAATGACAGCTGAAATGTGTGCCTTTTTTTTTTTTCCATCTGTTTGTAGGGAATACACAACAAGAAGCCCTACACTACAGTTATCTCTGCGCTTGTGTTTCTGAATAAAATATATGCAGCTCTACCATATCCAGACTGAGATTTTGGCAGCTGTTATGAGATTTGCTCATCCTTTAAATGATTGTGCAACTCTATGAATTTGTCTGATTGTAGACTCTGCCCTACATATAGTGTAAAGGCAGATCTGAAATAAACTCCTTTTTATTCTAGATATTCATATTGAATCTTTAAAGCAGTAAAAAACCCTTTTTTTTTTTTTTTTTTCCCAAGAGCATAACCTTTCTTGAAGATGTAGCAGTTAGAGGGTGGAGACAAACCATTTACCACTGACAGGGGTGCTTACAATGGTCAGCCTGTATTTGTTTTATGTAAAACCTTTATCCCAAAAGGACAAACTGTTGCAGGAACTGCTTTATAAAGTGTCAAGTGGAGTTTGGCTTCAATTTGTTAATGTCTAAATCTTCTAGTACTTCTAACACTCCCCCTAGATTGACACTGTTGCTGTCCAAAGGTTTCTTTGCTACTCCTTCCAGAGTGTAGGGTTTCTTATACGGAGTCTGTTATTAGCCAGACCACAAGGTGAAAATATAAAGAAGCCTGAAAAGGGAAAACTAACGTAGCCATCACATCTAATGATTGATAAGCAGGAAGCTATTACATTTTTGGTTTTGTACTTATTACTGCTTTAAGGTCTTGTTAACAAGAGTTAACAGCAAACTCTTTCAAACTTTTTTTGCGAGCTTTGTTGAAGTACAGCTCCAGTTTGGGAATGTTAAACCCAGATCTTAATGGGAATGCTGACTGTCGCATATCTGCTAGCAGGCCTCAGCAGGCTTTTAACAAGCTTTAAGAAGTACTGAAGTCTTCTAACAGCTTCTTTTAAAGTGACATTTAGCACTTCAATTAAAGCTGAACTCCGGCTAGCCATACCAGACAAAATTTAATGCAGCTCTGCAATAATTAAAGTGACCCTGTTACCACAGGGTCCCTTTCAGCCAGTAGGTCACCTAGGAAAGAAAAGGGAATATATTTACTTTTCCTGTGGCCTGTGTATTGAAAAGTCTGCACATATCTGCTGCCCAGGTGCTGCGCAAGTATTTGACCTATAAATGAGTTGAATACTTGCCCCTTCTACTAGCCACTGTCCTGTTGCTGGCTCATGCATCCTGTATTGGAGGAGGAACCACAGAGTCTGGTGGGATAGCAAGTATTCTGCATATCCTGAAGTATAGAATTCATGCAGTGGCTTTTCAATATGTGGGTTGCCAGAGTGCTAAGTATATTTCCTCTTCTTTTAAAGGTGTGCTTTTATCTGAATGTGACCCTGTAGTAACAGGATCACTTCAATCTCTCATTAAATGTGTTCTGTGTTTTTTTATTTTTATTTTATTGCAAGCAGTGCAAGTACCTGATCTTTGTTCATCATCTTATTGTAGTCAGAGAGAAACAAGACTGTGTTGTTTGGCAGAGTTGTGTAAGCTTCAAGTCACTCATGTGGTGATGGAAATGCAGCGATCCCTGTGTTTCCAGCACCACGTGTGAACTCGGGCTTGCACAACTGTCACACAACACTGCCCGGTATTGTGCTGCTGCATTGCAATCATACTGTTTGTGATCCTCTGTGGGTGTCAATACTAAATTAACAACACCCCAAACACATCGCAATCACAGTTTGGTTTGCCTGCACGGATCACATGCTACAAAACAACCATGCGATGCGGTTGCAGTGTGGCTCCAAAAAAGGTGCCTGCAGTGAAGTACGATTTGAGCCCACTCATGATGAATAGGCTCAGATTGCAACACAATGAATGCAGTGCGATTCCTGTTTGATTCACATGTGGTTAATAGCGTGAACCTAGGCTCATCTCAGGAATACATTTTGAAAGGTAAAAATGCTCAAATTATATTTTGTGTATGTAGTGGTTTGCTTGGAGTTCAGCTTTAAGATCTAGGTTTAACATTCCCAAATTGTAACTGAACTCCTTGGAGGTCCTGTATCCAGACTACTTCAAACTAAATGGATTGTATGTGCACACATTTCATGTATGTTTACCTGTAAAAGCCTCCCATGACTAGACATCAGTCTTGGATGTAATGTCAGCAGTTCTAGTAGACTTGGGTGACATTCAGTAGCATCCTTTCTCAACTAAAATCATGTGGAGCCTTGGGGTTCTTCCAGAGAGTGCTAAGGGTTCCATGAGCAATTATCTGTATGTTAAACCTTTGAGGACCGTAAGATTTTGGAACGCCAAAAGAATCAATTTTTTTGTTTTTAAAGTTCGTACACTTCAGTTGCTGTAACTAAGCCATTTCAGGAAATAATTGGCAAAAAGCTAGATCCATTTGTTTGTTGATAAGAACTAATATTTTGACTCAAACCCCAAAAAAAAAAGTTTTAAATTCTTAATCAGATGATACACGCAATTAAAAACATGGGACAAATACGTCCCTTGGTCCTCAAAGGGTTAACTGCAATTTTTGAGGTTGGTGACAGGGTCTTTTTTTTTTTTAATTACTCTTTAGTCCTCTTAGAGTGTAAGCTCCGAGGAGCAGGGCCCTCCTAATCCTCTTGTATTGTTGCTGTATTGTCTCACTTTTTATATTGTAAAGTGCTGAGCAAACTGTTGGCGCTATATAAATCCTGTATAGTAATGACTTCAACAATGCTGCCGGTCTGTCTGTTTGCATCTGGAACATTTGGAGAGCATACAATATGCTGTACTACCCTCCTCCCCCCGTAAAGTAGACCACGTCATTTCCTGTAGGACTTAGATATATGTACTGGATTTTCAGTGCTGACCTTTGCTTTATTTAACCAGCTTAGAACACCAAGATACATTTTTCTGGAAGACAGCTGCTTGTAGGTGATACAGCACATAGAGCAGAACATGCAGGTTGGCTCAGTGACCCGCTTGTGCAGCTTCCTTTTTGTTCCTCTTGGCTCTTGTTTATACACAGATGGGACTTGGGGGAGGAATTTGTGAATTGTTCACTTCACATGAAAAGTATGAATTCAAGCAGTCTGAAGGTCCCTACACTGTCTGTCTAAATTTCCAGCGTGCTTCTATAAAAGCTTTTAGACAGCTCACGTTTTCCGACTTACTACAGACTTCACAAAATGAATAGTTTCTTGTTGGGAGAGAGATGTACAATATCTCACAGAAGTGAGTCCACTCCTCACATTTTTTGTAAATATTTAATTATCTTTTCATGTGACAACACTGAAGAAATGACACTTTGCTACAATGTGAAGTAGTGAGTGTACATCTTGTATAACAGTGTAAATTTGCTGTCCCCTCAAATAACTCAACACACAGCCATTAATGTCTAAACTGCTGGCACCAAAAGTGAGTACACCCCTAAGTGAAAATGTCCAAATTGGGCCCAATTAGCCATTTTCCCTCCCCAGTGTCATGGAACTCCTTAGTGTTACAAGGTCTCAGGTGTGAATGGGGAGCAGGTGTGTTAAATTTGGTGTTATCGCTCTCACTCTCTCATACTGGTCACTGGAAGTTCAACATGGCACCTCATGGCAAAGAACTCTGAGGATCTGAAAAAAAGAATTGTTGCTCTACATAAAGATGGCCTAGGCTATAAGAAGATTGCCAAGACCCTGAAACTGAGCTGCAACGTGGTGGCCAAGAACATGCAGCGGTTTAACAGGACAGGTTCCACACAGAACAGGCCTTGCCATGGTCAACCAAAGAGGTTGAGTGCACGTGCTCAGCGTCCTATCCAGAGGTTGTCTTTGGGAAATAGACGTATGAGTGCTGCCAGCATTGCTGCAGAGGTTGAAGGGGGGGGGGGGGGGGGTCAGCCTGTCAGTTCACAGACCACATGCTGCACACTGCATCAAATTTGTCTGCATGGCTGTCATCCCAGAAGGAAAACTCTTCTAAGTCCTCATGCACACTGGATGTTTTTACAGCTGCTGTTTTTGGCTTTTGCCTTTTTTTTTTTTCTTCTTTCTACAGCTATACAGCTAGTAAACCCCACAGCATGTTATCCTATGTATCCATGCACACATAGACATAGACTGTAATCAAAGTTTTTTTTTTTTTTTTTTTTTTTTTTTTTTTTGGCTGGAATAAAAAACCCAGGACTAGTGGGTTTCTAGAGAAGTTTTTTTTTTTTTTAGCAGTAAAAACACTCTAATGCTAAAGTGCTGTAGAAAGCTGCAAACCGGCGTTTTTGCACTTACTTTTTTGTTTTAAAAAAAACGCAGCGAAAAGCTAAAAAAAGCTGAAACTCATGTTTTTAACGTGACTTTATACAGCTAACATTACCAGCATTATCAAAACATCCAGTGCGCATGAGGACTAAATATGATGCACAAGAAAGCCTGCAAACAGTTTGCTGAAGACAAGCAGACTAAGGACATGGATTACTGGAACCATGTCCTGTGGTCCGATGAGACCAAGATAAACTTGTTTGGTTCAGATGGTGTTAAGTGTGTGTGGCGGCATTGAGGTGAGGAGTACAAAGACAAGTGTGTCTTGCCTACAGTCAAGCATGGTGGTGGGAGTGTCATGGGGCTGCATGAGTGCTGCCGGCACTGGGGAGCTACAGTTCACTGAGGGAACCATGAATGCAAACATGTACTGTGACATACTGAAGCAGAGCATGATCCCCTCCCTTCAGAGACTGGGCCACAGGGAAGTATTCCAACATAAAGACCCCAAAAAAACCTTCAAGACGGCCACTGCCTTGCCAAAGAAGCTGAGGTTAAAGTTGATGGACTGGCCAAGCATGTCTCCAGACCTAAACCCTATTGAGCATCTATGGGGCATCCTCAAAACGGAAGGTGGAGGAACGCAAGGTCTGTAACATCCACCAGCTCCGTGATGTCGTCATGGAGGAGTGGAAGAGGACTCCAGTGGCAACCTGTGAAGCTCTGGTGAACTCCATGCCCAAGAGGGTTAAGGGAGTTCTGGAAAATAATGGTGGCCACACAATATTGACACTTGGGGCACAATTTGGACATTTTCACTTAGAGGTGTACTCACTTTTGTTGCCAGTGGTTTAGACATTAATGGCTCTGTGAGGTATTTTGAGGGGACAGCAAATTTACACTGTTATACAAGCTGTACACTCCCTACTTTACATTGTAGCAAAGTGTCATTTCTTCAGTGTTGTCACATGAAAAGAGAATAAAATATTTTCTAAAATGTAAGGGGTGTACTCCCTTCTGTGAGCTACTGTATGTGTGCTGTGTTTGTTTTACTATGTAAGCATGCTGCTTTGTATTGCTCTGCTATGCAATGTAATACATTAAAGTGTTACTAAACACACATGCCCCTTCTACTCACTGTGGAACCTAAGGGCTTAATTCTCTGCAATGTGTAAAAAGGCTTTTTGATCCTGACTTCTCCGATTTCTCCCCTTCTTCCAGTGTCCCCCTCTTATCTCCTGATAAGACATATCATGTGGAGACCTTCTACACGTGCTCAGTTTAGTGTGCTTTGCTAGAGAGGTTTGTGGTGGGGTTTTATTTTTTTGTTTGTTTTTTTTGCAAGAGTGCATGTGATCAGCACAGGGCCAATCAGCACTGTTCAGACAGATCAGGGGTCCTGCATCCTCCTAGAGCAGAAAGAAAACTCCAAGCTTTAACCAGTGCTCTGCTGAACACTGATAGAAGTCATAAGACTGCTCTAAATGTTGATGAGAAAAAGGTATTTAGTAGTTTATATTTGATAAAATAATTGCATCTCTATGTTCTGTGTACTGTGGGAGACCAGATAGAATGAATGCAGGGTCCTGGGTTTAGTAACACTTTAAAAATAAGTGTTTAAAAAAAAAAAAAAATGGTCTCACCCTTCTCTGCACGTGCTCAGTTGCTGTCTAGAATATTAAGGTGAAACAGCAAAATTAGCACAGTGCCAAAATATAGACTTCAATGTTTGCAAAATTGAACTCTGCCTTCTTCTTCTTCTTCTTCTTCTTCTTTTTTTTTTTTTTTTTTTTTTAAGTAGGGTCTATTGAATAAATAAAAAAAAAAAAAAAAAAAGTTCATCAAAGCAAAATTTAAAAAAAAACAAACAAAAAAACCACTCAAAGCAGCACAGTGTCTAAATGGTTAGCACTTCCTCCTGGCAGTACTAGGGTCGTTGTTTCAAATCCCAACCACAGCACTACCTGCCTGCAGTTTGCATGTTCTCCCTGTGCCTGCGTGGGTTTCCTCCCATACTCCAAAGACATGCTGGTAGTTTAATTGTCTCCTGTCTGAATTGTCCCTAGTATGTATATGTATGAATATGTTAGGGACCTTAGATTGTATGCTCCTGAGGGTTAGGGACTGATGTGAATATACAATATATATGTGGAGCGCTGCATAAATTGACAGTGCTATAGAAGTTCAGAAACACGCTATTGTTTCAAATAGAACTACTTCATATTTAGTGACGGTGCAGCTGATCTATCCACCACTATGTTGAAATCTTTCTTAAACCTGCCATGTGTGTGGGAGAGACCTTCTATGAAGTGTAGCCAAAGTTTTTGTTGTATTGGGACGTAGTATGTGTGCGCTGGGTTGTCTATTCACATTACATTTTAGTGTGTGTGTGTATGCTTTTTAGGAAGATCACAATGCTAACAAGCTTCCTGGTGAATGTAAGCAGAGTGTGTATACATTTTTTAAAAACATTTTCTCCTCCACCCCCCCCCCAGCTCTGTTGGCGTCTCTGTAAAGGGCTTAGAAGAAGTGAGGTCAGGGGGTAGAGGTGAATTCTGGGTTGTGGGTTCAGTGCAGATTCTGAATGTGGTGATTATGTGCACAGCTGTCATTTTTCAGCTACTGGCGGTTTGGAAAGTCTCTAATTAGGAAGAAGGGGGTGGCAGGGGGCAGACATTTCAATTTTCAATTGAACTGGTCACTTTGTCAGTTATACTTCGGACAGAATTTTAATTCTTTGCTACTAGAACTGGTTGTGTCTTCAGTCATATTGGTTTTTCAGAATACTGCCGGTTTCAAATTTTTAATGAATTTTAAACCTTTTGCATATTCCTGCACAGACCAAATCTGCACGTGATAGTAGTGTTGTGGTATGAACAGGACACATGGAGAAAAATTGATTTTGTTGTGCCCTTGCAGAATGCGTGCAGAAAAACTGAGGTCTCTGCAGCATGATGTGAACAAGCCCTGATGGAAGTGAATTGATGTGTTGGTTCTGGAAGGACTGCAATTTTATTAAACAGATGTTGCTTTATAAAATGCCTTAAATCTTCATAATTTTCCATACTTTTAACTGAACTTGGTGTTTTACATTGTAGTAACTACACTCATCGACCACTTTAAGTACACCTGTTCAATTGCATGGTTAGACAAATTGCCAATCAGTCAATCACATGGCAGCAACTCAATGCATTTAGGCATCTAGACGTGGTGAAGACGACTTGCTGAAGTTCAAACTGAGCATCAGAATGGGAAAGAAAGGGAATTTAACTTTAAATGTGGCATGGTCGTTGGTGCTGGATGGACTATTTCAAAAACTGCTGATTTACTGGGTTTTTCGCTCACAACCATCTCTAGGGTTTAGAAACTTGTCCAAAAAGAGTATCCAGTGAGCGCAGGGGTGTGGATGAAAATCTTTGTCAGAAGAGTGGGCAGACTAGTTCAGCTGTACCATTCAGATGGTAGGGTCAGAATTTGGCATAAACATGAAAGCATGGATCCATCTGGCCTTGTATCAACGTTTCAGGCTGGTGGTGTAATGGTATGGGAGATATTTTGCACTTGGCACTGGCAAGGTGTACCTAATAATAAAGTGGCCGTTGAGGACATAGTGTAATACTTTCCAATCAAACATTTCAGAACAGTAGGAAGCTGCCCTAGTGTGCAGTGTGATTGTTCAGCTGAGTCTTTGCCAAACTATGATCTTCCCCCTTTCCTACTACAGCTGTATTCTGAATATATTCGCTTTTAGACTTCCATAGTGTTTTAGTATATATTTTGATTCTTGTGGTCAATGGTCAGGGTTAAGAAATATTGCATATGAATATTTTCCATCCAGCAGATGGAGCTCTGGGTTGCTTTTCAGCTCCTCCTGTGTTTTTGCTGGGTGGGGGGTGGAAATGATTGGCTGTTTACAGAGCTCAAAAGCTCAACCTGAAGTTGACACACTGGGTCAAAATGGGTTTAATTTCCTAGTTTGACGACTGAAATGGATATTTTTAAGTGTGACAGATTCTGAGGGCCATTTATCAAAACTGGGGCATAGCATGGCAACTAATCGGCTTCTGTATTTCATTTTCAAGGCTTAAAGTGGAACTAAACCCTCCTATCCTTTACAGCCAAGGAAGCCATTTTAGCCTCTTTTTGATGCCACATGTGGTCAGTTATGACACCAGCCATTTTGATGGTTTGACTGTTTGGTCATAAGCAGTAAATGCAACAATTGTCACTTTAATTTCAGGCAGATTTAAAGGATACAATTATTTTTATTTCAGCTCTAGCCTTTTTTTTTTTTTTTTTTTTTTTTTTTTTTTTTTAATATAAAGGAGCTAGTCTGTTATACTGCAGTGCTCATGTGCAAACATTTAATACATGATGATAGGAGAGCAAGAGATAAGCTGATCAGCCTGCCACTTCTTTTCATTTTTTTATTTGGATTGTACATGTCTGTACAGATTTTTTCTTTTTTTTTTCTTTAAAGCAGTAGTAAAGTGTTCTGGTTTATCCTATACTGTGCTAGTGTACAGTGCATACTAGCACATTATGACACATACCTGCACACAGAGCCCTCCAGCGCAGTGCTGTCACTGCTCCCCTGGCACTTCCATCTTCAACTGGTCTTTCTGGGTTCATGGGCTCTGGCCATTTGAATGGCCAAGGGCACGATTATGTCCGTGCTGCACATGCGAGCCCCGATGCAGTGCTCTGCATTCAAGCCACACAGAATGCTGTTGAATGCAGAGAGTCACTGCACATGCGTGGGTAAGGATATCGGTGCACATTTAGGAGATATTAATTGTACCTACAGGTAAGACTGATTGTAAGTTTACCTTGTAGGTACAAGATAAGACTGGGGACTTTCCTACCACTTTAATGTATTCCCTGCATTAAAGCGGAGTTCCACTCAAAAGTGGAAGCTCCACTTGTTTGCCTCCTCCCCTGCAATATTTGGCACCCTTTGTGTGTGGTAGGGGGGAACAGGAACCTGGTTTTGAAAGGTACCTGCTCCCACTTCTGGCTGATATTCGGGCCCCCTCCTTCCTCCCGCAGTCTCCTGGGAACCTTCACAGGTCACAGAAGACTGCCAGGTCAATCGGAATGCGCAGCGGCACCTGGCTGTGAAGCCGCAAACTGTCACAGCCTGGTGCCCACAGTTGATGCCAGCGCCGAGGAGAAAAGAGGCAGAGAAGGGACAGTCCGGGTGAGCACATTGCTGGATCCTGGGACAGGTGAGTGTGTGTGTTTAATTAAAAGTCAGCAGCTACAGATTTTGTAGCTGCTGACTATTAATAAACATAAAACTGGCTGGAACTCTGCTTTTAAGGTAAAATGTTTTGCCACTTGTTGCGAGTTATAGTTCACTGAGCAGGTGAATCTATCTAAAGATAGTTTTTCTATTTAAGATACATTAATAATTTAGTTTATTCAGCATGAAATGGAGCTTAGTTATGTAGCATGAGGCTGTGTATTCTGCAATATTTACATTTTTGGTAAACTCATTCAATGAATCCAAGCTCTGCAAGCTGAGATAACATGCACTGCATTGATGCATTCACACAATTTCACAGTAACCATGAGAAAAAACATGAAATAAGAGTTTTTTTTTTAGTAGTTCTCCAGCTATGTGTGATTAACCTATTTTAACTTAATCGGTTCTGATATCGCTGTTTTACTAACCTGACAGCTGCTTATTCTAAAAAGGAAACCTTCATTAGGTTTGCAAATATTAAAGATTCTAACTACCAGCAAGAATGAGTCGGATTCTTTACATTTAAAGAGCACCTGTCATTTTAGATCCATCATGGGAGCACCTGTTAGCGGGCATCCACTCACCTGCTGCTGCCACCTCCCTCACCTTGTCGTGTCACTGCCACATCACCAGCCGTCCCATTAAAGTGAATGGGACTGTCTTTGAGTCAACAGCGGGTCAGAGGAGGAGCCGCTGCGGGACAGAGATGACAGTTGCTCTTTAAAAATTATGATCTGATTTAAATCAAACCTTTTCACTAGCTATTTAAATTGTGATTTAAATCCAATCCACCCTGTGTGAAGGTAATTGTAAGGGCTTTCTCTTCCCTCCTGAGGGGCATGGTTAATATAAATCTGATAAATTGCTCCAAGCTTATAGACTTGTAAGATCTTTCTCTTTAGTTTTCTGTAGTGCAATATTCCATTTCAGATTTCTCAGTTCACATAAAGTGGCAGGTTTTCACATCCATGCGCGTGATAAACATCAGCTTAAAATATACACCCAGTGCTAGAGCTTATTTATCTTCTCTTCAGAGGTCTGACGTCACTAGCTCCTAGCAATGCTGCTTTTGTTCATGCCCTCCACCTCTCCCTCTGATGGATCTGTTCAGGAAATCCAGATGGTCTTTGCTCCAGTATGTCTTTATAAATATTAAGCAATGCCAAATGTCAGCAGCTTGATAGATTAACCTTAGTACTCATACGCATGCATTTTCCTTTACTGCTGAGAATTACTGTTGCATAGCTATGTGTGAGAGCTAACTTGGGCCTATTTCCCTGCAGCTTATCACTTGTACAAATAAGAACAAGGCCATTCCTTCATGAGCATTGGCTTAAAGTGAAACTCTACTTCTATTGAAGGGAAACAAAATACTCTTCAGATCAGTTCTAATATAGCAAACATAGATATTCATCAGTGTCTATTCTATATATACTAAGACAGGACACATCCTAAACTGAATGCCCTGTGGGCAGTTCTAACAGATGCATTTGCATGGTCGGTGTGCATTGTAGTAAGCAACAAATTGTGTTTTGGGCATTGTTTTGATACATTTTTAATATCTGAATAGATTTCCTTTGTTAGGATACTAAGGAAGCAAAATTTTAATTTAAAGCCATTCGCACTCTGTTGCTGTAATGTTGGAAAGGCACGTTAAATGAAGTGGTGTGGTGCTATTTATTATGAATGGCACCCAACACATCTGACAGTGTGCTGCTGCACAGCCATGTTCCAGTGTACATTGCTCTGCTAAAGGATACATGCACCATTCTTTGGCAGCGAGGCACAACACGCATTGATGCGTTATCACACGCTTTGCTGCAACACTTTTTCATTGGGATACCACTTCAGAATAAATGGCACTGCATCACATTACACATTGCATGTGCATTACAGTAATGTGCCCCATACACTTGGTGTACACATCTAGCTCCATTCTATGCAGAGTTATACTGTCGGCCCAGGGTGCCAAATCATATTCCACAGGGGGGGGGGGGGGACATCATTGACATCCTGAGCTTCCAAGAAGTTGTTCAATGGCTTTGGGCTTCAGTTGGCCCAGAAGAGGACTTGTGAACAATAGCAGAAAATGAGGAGGACAATTCTGGAGTGTGGAGAGAGTTGGCCTAAAGTTGATCTTTATTAATTTTCATGCAAGGTATTATAGTTACGCTACAGTTGCAAAGGAAACCTTGAGATGCTTGCAGCAGCCATAATCTACTTACTGAGGAGTTAAATTTTCTTTTACAAATGTTTTATGGAATTTTACAGCCACATAATGAATATGCAATGCAATACTAAATTGAATGAAAATGTAAGCACAGGTTTCCGGAAATGCATATGAAATTGGAGAACTTTATACAGTAGGCCATGAATACATAGAATTGTATTATGGAATTGAAAAGTGGAACTTTAGATTACCTTTTTTGGTTTTATATTTAGTTCAGAGTTCCTGTGCCTTCTGAGTCTCAAAGTTTGTGTCTTCATAGAATATTACTGTGGGGTAGATGTAGTTTTTCAAAAAACTAGCATAAGCAGCAGCGGCCACGTCACACCACCCCAGTGTACTGCAATCCTTTCATGTGCTCCTTGCTTCAACGGCCACTTGGGTTAGGGTGGTTTTTCATTTTTTGTACTGTATGTTTGTTTCTTTTATTATCTGCAATAGGTATATGGGGGGGTAGGTTTAAATTAAAGCTGGCTCTTCTAAATTCATTTGAAGTTTGTTTTAAGAACATTCAATTTCTAGGCATTTTAGTAAGGTCAAATTTGGATTTTTTTTTTTATTTTTTATTTTTTCTGGACTGCAATGACAAACTTCAAAGAAGCAGGTTGTAATGTTTTTTTTCTCAGATTAATTTCTAATGGTGAATGTGGTTTTTCATTTGGGAAAATCCATTCATTCCAAAATTGGATGCTAAAAATACACATTTGGAATATTTAATGTGTATGTATGTCATTTTTAATGTGCCCAATGGGGCACATATATAAAAAAAACTTAGGTTTTATCCTTTCTGTACTCCATCCAGAAAGACAGAAATTTTATATCCTTGTGTTTGGGGAAAAAAAAAAGTTAACGTTGCAGTAACAAATTATGCACCAGCTAATAACACTGTAGTTACCGTTTTTTAAAGTAGAAAAACCTTGAAGCTACCTGGGGGTTTCTTGTTGTGAGCTATGCATTTCTTGTAATGAAGATGGGGTCAGTGGTCCAGACCTCATCCCATGATGTTGTGAGGTTAGTTGGCCGCTTTGTAGACTTTTGTGAGCTTTTCTTCTTTGTGTGTGTGTTTTGCGGGCGACCAGTGAATTGTGAGGACATTTTTGTCGAAACCTTCCTGTAATGGGAAAAGGTCCCCTTTTTTTTTTTTTTTTTTTTTTTTTATCTGATATGAGCTGTTCAGTGTATTGCCAAAATGTTTCCATAGCCATTAAAGAAAAGTACTAGCTTATCTCTACAATGTTAGTGAAGGGTGAGGCCTTTCTCCTGATGTTCTATGTAGACAATTGTTTACGCCTTTTACTATGAATTTATATCGGCTATCGTAAAATGATTTGCATTGAGCAAAATACTTATTTATTTCAGGTACTTATACAGCGCTGTCAAATTATGCAGAGATATATATATATATATATATATATATATATATTCACATCAGTCCCTAACCCTCCAAGGGGCGTACAATCTAAGGTCCCGAGCTCACATTCATTCATACATATACATACTAGGGCCAATTTAGACAGGATCCAATGAACCTACCTTATGTGCTACCTTTCAATTGCCTTAAACACTAATCAAGGAAATGCTGCCAACACTGTGTCCCCATATTTAGTGTATATCAATGTGGTGCATAATCCTGGGGTGGTGCAAATGGGACCTGTGGGTTCCTAAATTATGCAGAGTAAAAAACATTTTTGAAAAAGTGTATACAAATCATGTCCCAAAAATTCACCAATTTGATCCATCTCAAACACTTAAACACCTTCAAAATGAATTCCAGCAGTGATCACCCGAGGAAGTTGCGTAATCGGTGATGCAATTTGTTGGGAGGAGCTAGGTGACATCACCTCGGCCGGGGCTGGAAGTTCAAAACTTTTCTTTCAACTGTGGATGAAAATTGCCCTTTTATACTCAGTTATTGTGCCAGGTTGTGGTGTTAATACCCGGTACGGTCACAACATTCAGAATAGTAATTTTATTTTTTGCACAGTAATTATATAGCACGTATTGATATCTGATGTATGTTGAAATATTTTGAAGAGGTGTTTTGATATAGATCAAATTGGTGAGTTTATGGACACATGATTTGAATACACATTGTTTTTACAAAATGTTTTATTCTGCATAGAAGAACACACAGATCCTATTTTGCTCCCTAGGGATATGTGCCACATTGATATACACTAATCTATAAAATATGGTTTCTGCAACTCTGCTACGTTTTGTAAAAGTGTTGGGTTTTTTTTTTTTTCTTTTTAAGATCGGTTATCAGATTGAAAGTAGTAAGTCCTTCATTGTGCTACCACACGTCCAAACATCTGCCTGTTTATATTTTGACTAGCTCTGCAAACTACCGGTAATTTTATCACAGAATTCTTCATGAGGGCTGAAAACATTCAAGAACTAAATGTACAGGTTTCAGAGGGCAGGCTTAAAAGTAGTTTATCCCATATAGACTACACTCTCCTAACAGCAGTATGTTGTAAGGGAAGAGGGAGGTGCCTTTGTGTCTTATCAGGGCAGCAATGAAACAGACTTTGCTTTGTGTGCTTTTGGTAATTCTGTTTAGGGGTTTGAATTATTTGTCCAGGGAAAGGAGAACTGCTGAAAACATCAAATGTGATCTAATTAACCAAGTTTTCTGTCCAGAGACTGTATCGCTCTACAGGTCATGATTTTGTTATTTGTAGATATAACCAGCCTTTGCACTTGGACCAACTCGATATGAGTTTATAGAGTTCCCCTAGCAGAAGAGAAACTGTATGTATAGACTTTAGAATGGAAGTAGTGAAGCTGGTGATTGAACTGTAGTGTTTAAAAGGTCAGGTGGGAGACGTGCTAGAGATCAGATTACTGGCAGACAGGTTCAGACTCCACTCTTCCATTCAATTGCAGTTAGGATAATATATGCCAAAGCTGCATGCAGTTATCCATTAATGCTCTCTGCAGAGTAAGGAAGCCCATACATAAGTCCCCTTCTTATTCTTCCTTTTTTTTTTTTTCCCGTTCAATCTGTGTATTGAATGAAAAATAAAATAAATATTGTGAGAATAGGGGGCCTCCTCTGTGCCATGCTATTGCATTCTGTTGGTGGGGGAACTTCCCCACCATCAGAATACGTGATCAGATGGCCTGCGAGTTGTATGACAAGTCTGATAGATCCCTGCATCAGCACAAACCCTGTGATACAGGGATCCTGCCCTCTGACCTATTGTATTCTGACGAGGAGGGGGGTCATCCCTTACCCCCTACCCAGTCAGAATACACTGATCAGTGCTGCAACCATTTGCTGAAAGTGCTGGTTTTCCACCATGACGGTTTGGCTCCTTTTGAACTGTCAGTAGTATCAGTCTGTTCCTGCTAAATCGGCCATTTTTCTTTTGATCTGTGTATACCTAGCTTAAAGTGATACTAAACCTAAAAATGTTTTTTTACCTTTTTAATGCATTGCTGACATTAAGGTAAACCTATCTAGTGTCCCTGTGTGAAGGAGAAGAAAGGGGAGAAGAGATCAGCACTGTGCACGGCTGCATCTCTTCTCCCCACACTTCCTCTTCACACAGACTCTACCAGCAGCAGTAGCCATTGGCTCTCTGTTGTCAATCAAATGTGATGAAGAGGAAGTGTGGGGCGCTAAGTCCTGCTACGTTTGTCTATGGAGAGCCGCTCCTGCAGACACACAGGTCGGGAGGGAGCATGCAGCTTTTGTCCCCTAGCAAATTGCTTGCTATAGGGGCAGACAAAGGAGCCAGGACAGCTTGCTATGGGGGCAAAGAGGAGGAGCCAGGACAGCTTGCTATGGGGAATCGCAAAGAGGAGGAGCCAGGATCGCTGGCAGGAGACCCGAGAAGAGAGACTGGGGCAGCGAAGTTTACCATGGGTGTTTTTTTTTTTTTTTTTTTTTAAACAAACCATCTGTCTTTAACACTTTACTTACTTCTAGGTCCTGGAACTCTCTACTCATAGTACCAGAGTTAAAGTTTGACACAGTGACAGGATTAACTGTGGGAAACATTTCATTCCTCATGCCTTGCTTTATATTCACCTTTCCTTGTTGGTTTCTGGCCTAGACCCAAATATTGTCCTACATCCCAGGCTTTTTTTTTTTCCTTTCATCTGGAGGAGGGATGGAGGTACTGGCTCAGCTCAGCATACATGACTGCCTGCATGCCTGGGCTAAGGGTAGATGGTTTCCAGTAAGTACATGATAAATGATCTGCCCTTACTAAAGATGACTGGGGTGTTTTTTCAAAGTTGATTTCTCAACAAAATACACTGTAACCTGAAAACATGGATGGATGGGGTTTTTTTTTTTTTTTTTTTGCAAATTTAAAATTTTTTTTTTTTTAATTTAACGTTTCCAGTTTGGTGCTCAGTTTTTCAAGTTTAAATTGTGTGCACACATGCCCAGTACCTGTTGAAATGTGTCCATTTATGTACTCTGTGTAATACCTAGCTCAGTGGTTCTTAACCTGGGTTCGATCGAACCCCAGGGGTTCGGTGAGTCAGTCTCGCGGGTTCGGCGGAGGTGAAGACCCACACCCGACTCATATGATTCGTGATGACATGCCCCGCTTGTCCATCATTGGCTGCAGGTGGTCACGCAACATCGCTTAGCCCAGTGGTCGGCAAGCCGCGGCTCGCGAGCCACATGCGGCTCTTTACACTCTTTAATGCGGCTCTTGTGTGCCGGGCGCCCGCTCCCCTCCCTCCTCTCGGGCGGCAGGGACTCTGCAGCGTGATCCAAAAAAAAAAACAGCCAGGGCAGCGCGCTCAAATGCAATGATTGGCCAGTCTCGCTGCCACTCACATCCTGATAGCCAGTGATTGGCTGTCAGGATGTGTGTAGGCGGGGCAGCGTGACGAACGTGAGAGGAGCTAGGCTCCTCTCACAGTCCGCCCTGAAGACCGGAACGGCGCGGGAATACGGCGAGAGGAACGCGCGGAGCAAAGGTAAGTGAATTGACACAGGGGGGACTTGGCTTACTACTTGCTACTTACTACTACTATATGGGGGGATGAATTACTATATGGGGGGATGAATTACTATGGGGGATGAATTACTATAAAACAGTGGTTCTTAACCTGGGTTCGATCGAACCCCAGGGGTTCAGTGAGTCAGTCTCGCGGGTTCGGCAGAGGTGAAGACCCACACCCGACTCATATGATTCCTGCAGTAAATATTCATTATTTTGTTTTTGTGTGAAAATCATGTTTTAATGGTTTTGTTCATTTTGTGCACTTAAACATGCTTGCTCATATTTCTGTATATTATCTGTTGCTGAACTCAACCACTTTGAAGTTTTAAAAGTACTCTTGGGGATCCATACACTGGTACATTGCTTTTTTGTGAGATGAGCATGTGGGACATGTCAACTTGGCATTTTACAGCTGGCCATAGTCAGAAGATGCTAGGGGGAATTTTCAAACAATCTGTTGTCATTCATGTTCATTCTATCACAGTAATGCATTACAGGTGCTGCAATGCGCAGCAGTACATGTTGCGTGTGGTGGTGGAAGGTAAAGTAATTAGTTGTGAACGGCATTGGAGTGTAGCTAACTAGCTCGCGTATGCAAAAGGCATTAATTCACATTCAGTAATGCACCGCTATAGTATGACTGGGCCCTAATGGTTGGGCAACTAAATCTTGTGTACAAAGCACAGTTGAACTTGCCAAACTAGTACAATGGCTGAGTATTTATCTAAAAACGTCAGTGCGTTCCTGTTGTACCTGTTGCACACCGTCTAATTGGCACCATGGTTTGACTTCTTGGAGTACTGCACTTTCCAATTTTGCAAACCTGGCAGACCCTCTTCCTTGGCACTAGAAGTGTGAGTAAGAGTGATGAGGAATGTGGCTGTGGTGTGGAATTGCAGGGAGCACGCTTTCACTAAGCCCTCATTTACACTAGTGTGTTCTTAGCCATGTAGAGGTGTCCCGTCCCCCCCCCCCCCCATAGTACTTGTGAATGAGGTCTAAAGTTTCAATATACTCTTTTGGGTTTACATGAGCTTTGAGGCTTTCTAGTATATAAATCCAGAAATATTGGCATGTGTGATGTACAGGACTAAAGAGAAAAAGGGGAGTTTGTTAACATGCCGGCCAATTCATTTACCTTGGCAAGAGAGACAGCACTCTTACAAAGTCCCCTTGCTTGGCTGTACTGCTTTGGCAAACCCCCTGACAACATTTACTGTAGGCTAAAGACAAGGTATTGTTACCACTCCAAAGAACTAGTCTGTTTTTGGCTGCTGACCTGCTGTTGGGAGATGTCTTATCAGGGTGATTCACTTGGCTTGTGCTGGTTAAATGCTTTGCCCTGTCCTAAAACTTGCTTACGTATTGTCTGCCAGTCCTTTTGAAGGTGTTCAGTATCCCCCCTCATTGGTAATTGTAAAGGATTTGGCAGCTGCTGAAGTGTGCCATTGTTCCAGAGAGCAGGAAGACCAGATCTCGGATTGTTCCCTGATACGTATTTATGGTCTCCAAGAGGAAGTGACAGCTTCTTGCACAAGCTTTTAAAAAGTGTAATACTGCAATATTTAGTACAGTGTGTGTCAGTCACGGTCAACTGTTAATGGTATAACAAAGTGGAAACAACTGGAAACCGCAACTCAGCCTCAAAGTGGTAGGTCACGTAAAATGACAAAGTGGGGTCAGCGCATAGTGTGCAGAATTCACCACCTGTCTGCAGAGTCCACAGCTAAAGACCTGAAAACTTTGTGTGGTCTTCAGATTAGCACAACAACCGTGTGTAGAGAGGTTCATGGAATGGGTTTCCATGGCTAAGCAGTTGCATCCAAGCCTTACAGCATCAAGTGCAATATAGGGCATTGGATGTAGTGGTGTAAAGTACTCTGCACTGGACTCTAGAGCAGTGGAGATGTGTTCTCTGGAGTAATGAATTGCGCTTCTCTGGTTCTGATGGACTTGTCTGGGTTTAGCGTTTACCAGGAGAACGGTACTTGTCTGACTGCATTGTGCCAAGTGTAAAGTTTGGTGAAGGGGGATTATGGTGTGGGGTTGTTTTTTCAGGGCTTGGGCTTGGCCCCTTAGTTCCAATGAAGGGAAATCTTAAGGCATCAGCATACCAAGACATTTTGGACAATTTCATGCTCCCAACTTTGTGGGAACAGTTTGGAGATGGCCCCTTCCTGTTCCAACATGACTGCGCACCAGTGCACAAAGCAAGGTCCATAAAGACATGGATGAGTGAGTTTGGGTGGAGGAACTTTGACCTGTGCAGAATCTTGACCTTAACCCGATAGAACACCTTTTAGGATGAATTGGAGCCAGAAGGTTTGCTGAGTCTCCCAGCACAGTCTCAAGAGCACGGAGGAGATGCCAGGAGACGGGCAGTTACTCTAGGAGAGCTGGACAGGGCTGTAGAAAGTCCTTAACCCACCAGCAAGACCCGTATCTGCTCCTTTGTGCAAGGTGGAACAGGATGAGGGTGGCCTTAGGGCCCGATGTCCTCTAGTGGGCCCTATGCTCACTGCCTGGCACCATAGAGCTCGATTGGCATTTGCCATTGAACATCAGAATTGGCAGGTCCACCACTGGCACCCTGTGCTTTTCACAGATGCAGGTTCACCCGGAGCACATGTGACAGATGTGAAAGCGTCTGGAGAAGCAGTGGAGAAAGTTATACTGCCTGTGACATCCCTCAGCATGACCATTTTGGTGGTGGGTCAGTGGTCTAGGGAGGCATATCCATGGAGGGATGCACAGACTTCTACATGCTAGACAATGGCACTCTGATTGCCATTCGGTATCTGGATGAAATCCTTGGACCCATTGTCAGACCCTACGCTGGTGCAGTGGGTCCTGGGTTCCTCCTGGTGCACGACAATGCCCAGCCTCATGTAACGAGTGTATGCAGGCAGTTCCTGGTGGATGAAGGACTTGACACCTTTGGCCCCATGTTCGCCTGACCTAAAACCAATAGAACGCCTCTTGGATATCATGTTTCAGTCCAATCCGATGCCGCCAGGTTGCACTTAGACTGTCCAGGAGCTCAGTGATGCCCTGGTCCAGATCTGGGAGGAAATACTCTGGGACAACATCCGTCTCATTAGGAGCATGCATACAAGCATGTGGGGGCCATACAAACTGAGTACCATTTTGAGTTGCTGCTGAGCAAAATGGACTAACCTGCTGCATCATTTTTTCACTTTGATTTTCAGGGTGTCTTTGAATTCAGACCTCTGTAGGTTGATCATTTTCATTTCCATCAAACAATGGGGCATCCTTACATTCCTAACACATTGCCCAGTCCATATCACTATAGATCTCCAGCATGATTTTTCCCCATTGAGATCTGATGTGTTTTCAAAGTTTTCCTTTAATTTTTTTGAGATGTATAAAAAAAACATTTTTCTCATGTAGTTGGCTGTTAATTGAAATGTAAGCAACCGATGTAAAATACTGTAGATCCTGAAGTAGGTGCTCAGCAAAAACGTGTGGGTTTTTTTTTTTTTTTTTTTTCCTGGGTAGATGTCATACATTGGTGGTGTGGACCACAGCTCTTGGGCTGATCATTAACCACTTGCCCTCCAGAAGATTTACCCACCCAACCCCTCCCTCCCTTCCTGACCAGGCCATTTTTTACATTTATGGCACTGCGTTACTTTAACTGACAATTGCGTGGTCATGCAACACTGCACCCAAATTAAATTTACATACTGAAAAAAGAGAAACTATATTTTTGACTTTTTGCTATTAAACATGTCCAATAACAAAAAACTTAAATGTATTCTGCTATATGTCTGTGCTTAAAAAAAAAAAAAAAAAAAAATCCCAATGTGAATGTATAATATATATGTAAATTGATGGCGCTATATAAGTACCTGAAATAAATACGTGTAAATTGGTTTATGTGAAAGTTAGTGTTTACAAATGGCGGTGTGTGTATATATACTGTAATTTAAAACATTTTTTTTTTTTTTTTATACTAGAAATGGTGGCGATCAGCAACTTATAGCGGCACTGCAACGGGCATTCTGACACTGGGGGGAACTGACTTGATGTCACTGACAACCCCAGTGACACAAATACAATGATCAGTGCTAATGAAAAGCACTGACACTGTACTAATGGCACTGGGCAGGAAGGGGTTCACATCTGGGGCGATCAAAGGGTTAACACTGTGCTGTATGTGTTTTTACTATGAGGCTGTGTCTGTGCTTTCCACTGTAAGCACACTGCTTTGTATGGCTCTATGCATACAAAACAGTGTGCTGGAGCCGACGGGAAAGAACTGTATTGTTTACATGCAGTTCTCTCCCCCTTTGGTAATACTCGGCGATCACCGGGTGCCGGAGAGTAGGGCCTGGTGATGACAGCCGAGGCTACGAATGGTGGCGTGGGTAGGATGTGAGCGTGGCTTGCCCGTAAATGCAAAATCATGTTTATATATACGTGATTTTGCGCACCACTGCCACCACTGCCCACAGTGGGAAAGCGGTTAAAGGATAAGTTCACCTTCTACAAAAAATAATAAATGCACACATTTAGTTATTTTTGCAGCTAAAAAATGTGCATTTACGATTTTTTTTTTTTTTTTTTTTTTTTTTTTGTTTTGGGAGCCTGTAAAGCATTGAACCAGCGATCAATAGAACTGAAGACCTGTCGGTGTATCACACTGACAGGAAGAATCCATGAACTACCACGGCGCCGTGGTATTTCATTGAGAACTACAAGGCAACAGCTGCAAAGGCTGTTGGAACTTGAGGTTTTCCCAATCACAGAATAGTGTGAATGAGCGACGTGGTCAGGTGGGCACAGCCCTGCACGGCCACGTTTTTTAAAATTGTGACCACTAGCAGGGAGAGAAGATTCTCCCCCCACTAGCTGTCAAAATGGGGGATTGATGGGGAGCGGAACTGGTCCTTTCGTAACATGTTACGCCGCGAGTATGGGTGTAATATGTTACGAAAGGTAAACTTTTATTCTTTTAACCGCTTGCCGCCCTGCCACTGTGTATATACGTGTGCAGGGCGGCAGTGGAGCGCAAAACCACGTTTAAAAACGGGTTCCGCGCTCCCGACACTTTCGCCGGCAGGGGGCGCGCTCCCGCCGACCCGCGGGTGACACTATTTGATCCAGGAGGGATCAATCATTAGATTTCAGCTAGTGATTTCTGGCTGAAATCACATGATCGATCCCTGTCCTATCCTGTCCTGTGTTGACATACACAGGGCAGGATATGATGTCATTCTTCTCTGCCTGGACACATTCCGTTCCAGACAGAGAAGAAGACATCCAAAAAGTGAGTACACAAGCACTACACTACAGTTAGAACACTCTAGGACACATTTAACCCCCTGATCGCCCCCCCCCTCCAGTTAACCCTTCACTGCCCTGTCACCAGTGTTACTGATCAGTGAAGCGATTTTTACTGATCAGTGTCGCTGGCGACTTCCGATAGAGTTAGCGCCCCTCCCAGATAGCGCCAGATTGCCCGCCAGTACACCAGTAATCCCGTTTAACCCCTTGATCGCCCCCCCCCCCCTCCAGTTAACCCCTTCACTGCCCTGTCACCCAGTGTCACTGATCAGTGAACCAATTTTTACTGATCACTGTATCAGTGTCGCTGGCGACTTCCGATAGAGTTAGCGCCCCTCCCAGATAGCGCCAGTTTGCCCGCCAGTACACCAGTAATCCCGTTTAACCCCTTGATCGCCCCCCCCCTCCAGTTAACCCCTTCACTGCCCTGTCACCCAGTGTCACTGATCAGTGAACCAATTTTTACAGATCACTGTATCAGTGTCGCTGGCGACTTCCGATAGAGTTAGCGCCCCTCCCAGATAGCGCCAGATTGCCCGCCAGTACACCAGTAATCCCGTTTAACCCCTTGATCGCCCCCCCCCCAGTTAACCCCTTCACTGCCCTGTCACCAGTGTCATTGATTACAGTGAACAGATTTTTACTGATCACTGTATTGGTGTCACTGGCGACTTCCGATAGTGTTAGCGCCCCTCCTAGATAGCGCCAGTTTGCCCGCTAATGCACGGGATTTTTTTTACCAAAAACATGTAGCAGAATACATTTTGGCTTAAATTTATGACTAACTTTGAGTTTACGATATATTTTTTTATAGCTGAAAGTAGAAAATATTGTTTTTTTTTTTCAAAATTTTCGTGGTTTTTTTGTTTATAGCGCAAAAAATAAAAAGCGCACAGGTGATCAAATACCACCAAAAGAAAGCTCTATTTGTGCGAAAAAAAGGACGTAAATTTTGTTTGGGTATAGCATTGCATGACCGCGCAATTATCATTTGAATTAGTGCAGCGCCAAACAGCAAAAAAAGGCCTGGTCATTAAGGGGGGTAAATCCTCTGGGGCTCAAGTGGTTAAAGAACAAAGACCTTTTTTACAGTGGACAGTCTGTTGCAGTGCTCTAGTGTGTTGGGTTTCTAATTGGCTTCCTGCCATTCAAATGATACAGTAGTACACTATGGTTAACAGATGGATAACCAGTTTACTCATTTGCATAAATATAGGGAAATGCTTGTTCCCTATAGTAAATTTTGGTAAACTTTTTAGACAAAAATCCATGACCTTTTGCTGTTGCATGAAATCTCTTAATGAGTGTTGATCTATTCTGGTGCTGGACTTGGCCATCTTCATTGCTGATTCTGTCATCAATTATCTGTAATACAGAACATGGGTGGGGTTTGCAGCATCGGATGTGTAGCTTATGTTAGCCATATATTTTCATTACATTCACTAGAGACATAGCTGCCTTTAGTGTAACTTGACTTTCCAGCAAAGCAGCTCATCATAATGATGGATATGGCAATTGCAGAGGAGTGGAGGGGGGCTACTGTGTGTGTGTGTGTGTGTGTGTGTGTGTGTGTGTGTGTGTGTGTGTGTGTACATGTATATTTATTTTTGTGCCAGTCACTTTAGTGCACGAACCTTTTTCCAAAGTTGCACCGTGCTGAGTCATGTTGATTTGGATGGGCACCAATGTGATTTCCCTTGTCAAGCGATTCTGTGTGACTCAAGAAGTAGCAGAAGTTGCACTAGTGTGAACCGGTGGTAAAGCAGGGGTTGCATTTTGGTAATTAAAACAAATCTTTTCAGACAAGATATTGTCCTCCAGAGCTTCTGTTACTGCTGTGTGGTCCACCGATTGCTCAGCATTACTAGTAATCAGTGTAATTTTGGAGCTGATGTATTGTAGCCTTGCACCATGGACAGGGATTGCTTACCTTTTTTTGTAGTTTATTTCTCACAAATGGAGACTACAGCCAGCCTTTGGAATTGTTATACTGATAACATAGCACACATTGCCACATTGTTTACCTTTCCACTGATCTTGTCCTTTTTAGTGACTTTCATAGAGTATTTGTGTACATCCTGAATAATCTAATTGCTTTATTTTCTTGACTTCTGGAAAACAATTAATGGGTGTTTCTTTACTGAAAATGTTTATGTGCACTGTGTTATGACAACAATTGTTCTATTGTCCTGCCCCATGTTTTGGATGATACTCAGATTAGACTGCACTAGTGCAGCACACAATGTATGCAGCCAGTGGGCATAGTAGAAACCCACCCCTCAGCATATATGCTTTTCCTGATGCAGGGATAGACTGCCACAATAAACTGCTTGTGAGTTGGTGAGCTAATCTATATCTACATTTAGATCCGTTTTGCTTGTTCTTTGTACAAATACATTAAAATACCAGTCATCTGTAGTGACAGTCCTGAGTATTAGGTTTTATTTACATTTCTTCAAAGGTGTGTGTGTTGTGGAACATTGGCAAACCAGATTTTTTTTTTTTTATTTTTTTTTTTACATATTAAAAAAGTCCTTTCTTATGCAAATTAGCCCCCCAAAGTATCAGCCACTGGTCAATCTTTAATGAAATGCTGCATTTCCAGGGCTAGGTATAGGTAACACATATTCCAGACTGGTTCCGACTTCTTTCATGGCCACCATTTGTGTCATTTCCCCATTGTAGTGGGGGTATAAATACATTGAGTTTCCTCCCACTGCTTAACTTGATTGACAGGCTAGGGAACTTCTGGTCTGTCCCACCCGCCATTGCTTGAGAGATTAACTGACAGGCCAGGAGACTTCTAGTCTGTCACACACATGCCTGAACCCACCCACATGCACGTCAATTTTATGCTACAGTTCACATTGCAAGATGGCTTTAGTGCGGGAAACTAACTGGAAGTGATGTCTGTACTTTCTCAGTCCCTTCTTATGGTACTCCAGCATAGCTGCTTTTCCTGTATACAACGATAATGTCACACATTTTAAAGGTGAAATTGTCAAAAACTGTGCTAGTGTGGAAAATCATGTTCTGTTTTACTCCCAAGTGTTAACATTTATTAACTGTCCTGCCATTCAGCTTTAATCCTTTTTCTGGTAAATTGATGTGGAATTCAGGTGTTGGCCAAATGCAGGGGTCATGGATGCACAATTAAGTTGCCAAGGACTAGGGGTTTCCCAAAAGGTTCCTGCTGTTGTTTTTTTGGTATCCTGCCTTCTTCTTTTGTTCCAAGGATTGTTTTTAGCATCAGTTGGATGCTAGATGGCTGATCTTATCCACTGGTATCTTTCGTCTCACGTTTGGGTACCAAAGATTTATCTGCTGATGTCTCCTTTGCTCTTATAGTAGATATTCTCTCTCCTGCTGCAGCATTCTTTGGAAAGTAAAAGATATGAGAGGAAATGAGATCTTAGTGACGGTCTTGTAGTCAACTAACAATTTTACTGTCCTATTTTCTGGGAGAAAAGAAGCTGGTGGATAAATCCAAACCATTAGCATCTTCCTAAAATCAGTTTTGGTAGAACTAATTATAGTTGACCATAGTGACAGGCACGTCTAATTATGTGTTCTTATTCTATCTGTTTATTTTTAGAATTCAATACCTGCACGACCATCCATTCAATTTCAGGGACTCCAAGGAGTAAGTACTGATCCTTCCCTTCCCTTTTTTTTTTTTTTTTTTTTTTTTTTTTTTTCTTTTACTTCGAAGCATTTTCATTAGTAAAAGAAGAAGCAATTTACTGCTGGCAATCCTAAATGTCAGCTTTGCATACCAGCCATGAGTTTATTAAATTCCAGAACCCCTTTCCCTAGTTTAGAAAAATCAGTATTGTGCATTAGGCCATTTGCGCATGCTGTTTGTGTCAAATTGGTCTCTCCCAGTTAACCTGCTTGTCTGATGTCGTCTAACAGTGATGTGCAAATTCTGTCTAAATTTTTCTAAGCCTAAACCTGCTCCCACCCCCATTGTAAGCCCTATACTGACCAGCTTGTAAAGGAAATGTGTATACTTGCATAATCTAAGGGTGTACCTGTCCGGCCACATGATCTACCCTGCGACTGGCTTCAGGAGAGAGAAGGGAGCAGCGACAATGGCTGCATTGCCTGGATGGAAACATTACCCTTAGACTTACTATGGGGAATCTGTTGTCCTCTGTCCTTTCTCTTCTCTGAAGCCGGCACACTTAAGCTGACCATATATTGTACAATTTTTCCTTTAGATTCTAAGTGTTAAGGTGTGACTTTATTATATGGTTTTTGTAAATCCTAAAGGAAAATTGTACAAAAAAGCAACCATAGATTAGGTAAGTCTGCACAGCTTTCCTGTCCACGGTAGTTGGTATAGGGGTGAGAACAGGTTTAGAATGGACTTCCTAACGATTTGGCACTAATTTCCATAAAGAAGAACTAGAATCTCCTTTCAATTATTAGACATTTATGTCCCATAATTATGTTTTTGATGGAGTAGGAAAAGTTTCTAACCCCTGTTAGACCGCTATTCTAACTAAGCTATTGAGGAAAAATGTTTATATTCATTTACAGGCTGCTCCAAATCTGGTTACTTGACCTCTCCTGTGCCAGTTGCAGGGGAGAGAAGCGAGCAGTGACCTAACCCATAGGTTACTATGGGCCATCCACTGTTGGCTCTCCCTCCTTTCACCTGCAGCGGGAGCTGACACAGGACAGTTGCTCTTTCCTTGGACAGTGAAAGGAGAAGCAGCACACTGATGGGCACAGCTGTTAATCTGCTCTCTCCTCCTGTCGGCGTGCTCCTTGCATGGTAGCACCATGAATTGGCTTCTTTGTGCTGCTTCTCCCTCCCCCTCTGAGCTCTGCTTTACAGACTGTACAGTAGACTGCCAGAGGCTGATAGTAAAATTTAAGGCACTTGCATTCAATTTCTACATCAACTCTTGTAAATTAGATGTTTTATGGGGGAAGGTCAGAATAGTGGGAAGTACTAAGTATTTGAGTGCTCAGACAAATAGAGCATATGGATAATAGGGGAAGCATTAAGGGAACATATGAATAAGAGGGGGTAGGCTTTCAAGCCAACCTGTCATTTTGCCCTATATAAGCAAACTAACAGAAGAAATTTACCAAAAAAAAATCTTTTAAATCTTTATTAAAGAAAATCTGGTAAAGTATGTACCTTCCCTTCTATCCAAAATTGAAAGTTTTGGCTATACGTACTTAATGTTAAGATTTGTGTAAATGCATGGTGACTTTTTGATTTTTAGGTGATGCTAGGTAATTTCCCTGATGCAACATTGCAAACTGGCTAAGTGCTTTTCATGTACAGACATTATAGTAAATCAGTAGTGTATATAATTAGACGTGTCAGTTTTTTTATTTTTTTCTAGTGGTATGATTCACTGCTAAAATCCTTAACCATTTTTGAAACTTGAAATTGAGGAGTTTTTTTTTTTTTGTGCTAGTTTTTGCATTGCCTGTATGTAGTACATGCTGGGCTTTGTGTCAAGGATCTGTGTTAACATGTGGAAGTCAATTCAAACCTTTCATTAAATCTGAATTCCAGGTATGATCTTCATTTCATAGTTACGTGTATCCAGCTTGTAACAATGTAAGTATGCATAGCTCATCCCAGAAGGACTGTTGTGAAAAGTGACAATCTCTGTAATACTCACCACTATTACAGTGATTGCTGGAGACTTCAGGGTTCCCTGTGGCTTTTGTTCTCCTGGCAATGGCACTATTCATTGACTGTGTGAGTCTTTTCAGTGAATACAAAGCCTTTTCTGATTGGACATGGTGGAGATTTTGATGTCATTAACCTTGTCCAATCATAAAATGCCTTTTTTTTTTTTTTTTTTTTTTTTCCCCATTAAAAAAAAAAAAAAAAGAATTTGTCAACTACTGTGCCAAGCATGGTCCCAGTTACTATGCAGAATGGAGCCACTTGACACAAGGCACAGATGACTGGTAATCTCTTTAGTTGTGCCAACTACTACAGCGATTGTCCACTACCTCAGCAGTCCCTTGGGTATGAGAGATGCATGCTTGGATTAGTCTGAGCTGGACCACTGTAGCTATGTAATAAAGATCGTACCTAGATTTCAGCTTGAGGCATACAGGGCACACTAATGAAATCTAAAAGACTGGTTATTGCTTATACTACTTGCTGAACTTTACTGGCATCCATTTATTTTTATTTTTTTTGTCCTGCATTATATACTAGTTAAACAGCTTTTTTCTTTTTCTTTTTTTCGTCCCAGAGTGTGCATTTTTAAAGAGCCACACTTGTACTGGTAACATTGCAGGCAAAAATCTGTATGATTATATCTATATCATTGCATACACTGAGAGATCATATTAAGAGGGTCATTGCTTGTGATTGGCCAGGGTTATCCGTAAATCTGAATCCTAATGTGTACAGCTTTAAACCCTGTGTATTTTGCCTGTCAATTCCGAAAGAACAGTTAACGACTGTTTTTCTTTATTTTGTTAATAATAATGGGCTGCCTAAGCTGCCCTAGTAATCATTCTGCCAAGGAATCTAATAGGAGAGATGGAGAGAGATACAGTTAGGTCCATATATATTTGGACACAGGCACAATTTTAGATTTTTTTCAGGTTTTTACCAAAACTTATTCAAGCTATAGTTCTTTAATGGATATGGGCTGAAAGTGCACACTCAAGTTTAATTTGAGGGTATGTACATCCAAATTGGAGGAAGGGTTTAGGAATTACAGCTCTTCAGAGTAGCCATCCCCCCTTTTTCAAGGGACCAAAAGTAATTGGACAATTGAATCAAAAGCTGTTTCATGGCCAGGTGTGGGCTACTCAATTATTTCTTCATCAATTAAGCAGGTAAAAGGTCTGGAGTTGATTTTAAGTGTGGTGTTTGCATTTGGAATCTATTGCTGTGAACCTACATCATGCGTTCAAAGTAGCTGTCCATGCAAGTGAAACAGGCCATTGCAAAGCTTCAAAAACGGAGATAGCAGCAACACTAGGAATGGCCAAAATCAACAGTGTGGTACATTGAGGAAATAAAAATGCACTGGTGAGCTCAGCAACATAAAAAGGCATGGACGTGCATGGAAGACAACAGTAGTGGATGATCGCAGGATCCTTTATGGTAAAGAAAAACCCATTCACAACATCCAGACACGTGAAGGACACTCTCCAGGAGGTGGGTGTATTATTGTCAAAGTCTACAATCAAGAGAAGACTTCACGAGAGCAAACAGAGGGTTCACCACAAGGTGCAAACCATTTATAAGCCTGAAGAATAGAAAAGCCAGATTCAACTTTGCCAAAGAACATCTAAAAAAGCCAGACCAGTTCTGGAAAAGAATTCTTTGGACGGATGAAACTAAGATTAATCTGTACCAGAATGAAGGTAAGAAAAAAATTTGGAGAAAGCTTGGAACAGCTCATGATCAAAAACACACAACATAATCTGCAAAACATGGTGAGGGCAGTGGGATTATTTGGGCATGCATGACTTCCAGTGGCACTGGGTCATTGGTGTTTATTGATGTGACAGAAGTCAGAAGCAGCCGGGTAAATTCTGCAGTGTTTAGAGATACTGTCAGCCCAGATTCAGCCAAATGCAGCAAAATTGATTGGACGGCTCTTCATGGTACAGATTAACAATGATCCAAAACACACTGCAAAAGCAACCCAAGAGCTTTTGAAGGAAAAGTGGCATATTCTGCAATGGTCGAGTCAATCACCTGATCTCAATCCAATTGAGCATGCATTTCACTTGCTGAAGGCAAAACTACAGGCGGAGAGACCCAGAAACGAAAGAGCAACTGAAGACAGTTGCAGTTAGAACCTGGCAAAACATCAGGAGGAAACCCAGTCTTTGGCAATGTCCATGGGTTCCAGACTTCAGGCAGTCATTGCCAGTAAAGGATTCTCAACAAAATATTGAACATTTAAAATGAACATTTTATTTATGATTATATTCATTTGTCCAATTACTTTTGGTCCCTTGAAAAAGGGGGAATGGCTATTCTTAAGAGCTTTATTTCCTAAACCCTTCCTCCAATTTGGATGTACATGCCCTCAAATTAAACCTGTGTACTTTCAGCCCATATCCATTATATAACTATAGCTTGAATATGTTTTGGAAAATACCTTAAAAAAAAAAATACAGTGGAGCAAAAAAGTATTTAGTCAGCCACCAATTGTGCAAGTTCTCCCACTGAAAAAGATGAGAGAGGCCTGTAATTGGCATCATAGGTAGACCTCAACTATGAGAGACAAAGTGGGAAAAAAAATCCAGACCATCACATTGGCTGATTTGGAAAGCATTTATTTGCAAATTATGGTGGAAAATAAGTATTTGGTCAATATCAAAAGTTCATCTCAGTACTTTGACCTCTGTCATTGCCAACAAAGAATATATAACAAACATTTCCTGTAAGTCTTCACAAGGTTGGCACACACTGTTGCTGGTATGTTGGCCCATTCCTCCATGCAGATCTCCTCTAGAGCAGTGTTGTTTTGGGGCTGTCGCTGGGCAACACGGACTTTCAACTCTCTCCAAAGGTTTTCTATGGGGTTGAGATCTGGAGACTGGCTAGGCCACTCCAGGACCTTGAAATGCTTCTTACGAAGCCACTCCACTTCCCGGGTGGTATGTTTGGGATTATTGTCATGTTGGAAGACCTAGCCATGTTTCATGCCCTTGCTGATGGAAGGAGGTTTGCACTCAATCTCACGATAAATGGCCCCATTCATTCTGTCCTGTACATGGATCAGTCGTCCTGGTCCCTTTCCTGAAAAACAGCCCCAACGCATTATGTTGCCACCCCCATGCTTCACAGTAGGTATGGTGTTCTTTGGATGCAACGCAGCATTCTCTCTCCTCCAAACTCGACAAGTTGTGTTTCTACCAGAGTTCTATTTTGGTTTCATCTGACCATATATCATTCTCCCAATCCTCTTCTGGATCATCCAAATGCTCTCTAGCAAACTTAAGACGGGCCCGGACATGTACTGGCTTAAGCAGGGGGACACGTCTGGCACTGCAGGATCTGAGTCCCTGGCGGCGTAGTGTGTTACTGATGGTAGCCTTTGTTACGTTGGTCTCAGCTCTCTGCAGGTCATTCACTAGGTCCCCCCGTGTGGTCCTGGCATTTTTGCTCACCGTTCTTGTGATCATTTTGACCCCATGGGGTGAGATCTTGCGTGTAGCCCCAGATCGAGGGAGATTATCAGTGATCTTGTATGTCTTCCATTTTCTAATTATTGCTCCCACAGTTGATTTGTTCACACCAAGCTGCTTGCCTATTGCAGATTCAGTCTTCCCAGCCTGGTGCAGGTCTACAATTTGTTTCTGGTGTCCTTTTGACAGCTCTTTGGTCTTCACCATAGTGGAGTTTGGAGTGTGACTGTTTGAACTTGTTATCAGTATAAAAGACACCTGTGCACAACCTCAAACAGGTGCCATTGATACAGGTAATGAGTGCAGGACAGAGGAGCCTCTTAAAGAAGAAGGTACAGGTCTGTGAGAGCCAGAAATCTTGCTTGTTTGTAGGTGACCAAATAAATTCTTTCCAAATCAGCCAATGTGATTGTCTGGATTTTTTTTTCTCATTTTGTCTCATAGTTGAGGTCTACCTATGATGCCAATTACAGGCCTCATCTTTTTAAGTGGGAGAACTTGCACAATTGGTGGCTGACTAAATACTTTTTTTTTGCCCCACTGTATATATGGACCTAACAGTATGTGTATATTATAATATTGTGGAATATGGCCTGTATTTAGAGATTGTATCCAAGGCCCATTTCTGCAATGACACTGGTATACATGCTCCATCTTTTCTGTAACTACCCATATTGGTCTTGCAAGTTTAAATAAAAGATCTGATGGCAAACATTGTCTGTCTGTTTTTAGCTTCCAGGCTTCAGCCTATCCCTTTGGAGCAGAATGTGTCTCTTGGGGGCTGTGGTAAAGCAATAAGCCTAAAAAAAAAAACCCTTTTTCTTGGATTAGATTTGCCACTTTGGTACAAAGACAGTGGAAGCATTAAAGGTTTTACACAGGGCAAATATTTTCAAATATGTTCTATCGGATCAGGCCCCCTTCTGACACCACATCTACTATGGTCCATACTGTGTGCTGAGTAGGACATTCAAAGAGAGAGGATAAAGTTTCAATATATTTCTGAAAGTAACAAAGTAAGACCTCACAGCTTCAGAGGTGAATATGTATTCACAACTCAAAACAGCCAAATGCAAAGAATCCTGGATACTTCTCAAATGTTAGTTTGTATAGACACTAACAGAAAAATTGAAGCAAAAAAGGAAATTTCAATGGTACATAATACTTTATTAATATCCCATTCCATGAAAACTAAATATAAAAGCCGACTCAACTTCCAAAAGACGCTGTTGCTCAGGCCAAGCCAACTGTGGGACGTCGGTGTGCTAAATTCTGGCCAAGGTGTTTGTCCAATGGGATGTTCTCAGCTTGTCCAGAGTTGTAGGAGGGGTCTAGTGGGTCCACCAACTATGGACTGCCTGCAAAGAGTAGCAGGAGGGGGCAGATACAAGTCACCCAGTGTAAAGAGACAGCGCAGCAGTGACCGGTCTTTATTATGGGCAACTCACACAGAGGTACTGTCAAACTTGCATTTTATATGTGTTTAGAGAGGTCCTCAAAGCATATAACTCAAATACTGCATTTACCTGTGTTTTAGGTGCAGTCAGTTTAGCTATATTTTTAGAGAATAGAATTGTGCATCCAGGAGCTGCAAAAACACGAAAAGTGAGATTTGATGTGGAAAGTATAAATGCAGGATTGCCAGTGTGAACAAGGCCTAAGAATACACATGTATCTTGTGTTTTAGGTAATATTGGTTTATCCTGGAGGTTCAGATTTAAAGTGTGGTGAGCTTATGCGATGTCTTGATCTTGTGCTCAGTCAGTGCCCATGTGATGTGCATGTGCTGTTGACCACTGAGGTTCCAGCAGGCTCCCTCAGTGCAAATATAGGCATGTTTTTAGAGAATCTACCTTGGAACAGTGTTTTTCAGCCGGAAAGGACTCTGTGACCCATGCTGTACCCATTACCCTTGCACACTTGTTCTTTCTATACAACAAATAGGAATAGTAAACAGCTCCTCCAGTATAGGCTGTATCTGACAAATACACAGTGCTGCCTATTCGTAAAAAGTCCTTGAGCTTCTTTGGCTTAAAGGTCGGTTACAGGTGATGCAGCTGGTTTGAAATACAATATTCACAGGTTACTTAAAGTGTACATATGTTTTTCAAGTTTCCTTGTTGTGGCTTTTGTGCTCTATGAAGAGTTGTAATGTGCTGAGGTCTAGGATGAAGCTCCACTTTCCTTCCACATTTCAGGGTGACACCTTGCTTTTCTTGGAAAGGCTTCTGTGCTGCTTGCGTTTGTGAAAGACTGATCTTTTGTGAATACATTTACCATGATTATCTTCTAAGGCAGTCACAGCAGGTTTTGTCTGGCCTTTGATGCTGCTTTCTACATATCTCCATTTGACATTCCTCTAATTAACTGCCCAGAAGCACGTTCCGCCTTATTGTTCTTGTTACAGTATAGCTTATTTTTCTCCTAATTGTTTAGTGGCCCTATTTTCCTTTATCTGGTGCAGGCTGTATATTTTCCTTTCCTTCCAGTTATACTGAAGTGCATAGATTTTCTTGTTGTAGACTATAACAGGAATGTGGGGTGGGGACTGACTGCCAGGGTCTTAGCAAGGGGCCAATCTTCTGTGTCCACTGACAATCTTATTAGCAGAAGTAATTGGAGCAAATAATGTGAAATATTTAAAAAGCAACATGGTTGCTACTTATTGTATTTCTGCAGTTATCTGTAGGTTTTACCTGTAAGAATACGGTGTTTAGAAGGGAAGTGTCTTCTGAACAGACATTCATTTGGCAACTTTTACAAAATAATTCTTCTTGCTAATAAACCTGTCAAGGATTCCATACGCTTTTTTTTTTTTTTTTTTTTTTTTTTTTTTCCCTTCAAGATGTTTCATTGCATCAGTTCCCAAATACTGCCTTTCCAGTGGGAGGTTATTGGAAATTCCCATAAGGGCTTGCATGTACTCAGACTGTGCCATCTTCCTCAAGGCACAGGACACAATCGGCCAAAAACAAAAATGTATATTGGTGGCTACATCAGTTTTTTTCTTTAACTTTGTCTTTTTTTTTTTTTTTGTTCTGGTTGAGCAAAAAAAAAAACAGATCCCTGCATTCACACAAGAGATGTGGATGCAGGGACCTCCCCTGCTGCGCTATTGTATTTTGACAGCAGCAACAGCGAAACCCCCCCCCCCCCCCTCAGAATACACGGATCAGTGCTGCAGCCATTTGGTGGCTGTTTTGTTCCAGCATGACTGTTCACTTAGATTTTACACTGGCTGCACTCTCCTATGGAGGTCTCACCTGGACCCACTCACCCAGACCCAACGGTCGTAAAGGTGGTGGGGTTGGTCTGCTCCTGTCACCGCAGAGCACCTTCCGAGTCCTCCCAAACCCCCCCTCCCTATCCTTCTCCTCCTTCAAGGCCCACTGCGTCCGACTATTCTCCCCAACCCCCCTGAAGATTGCTGTGATATACCAGCCTCCTGGATCCATACCCCGCTTCCTGGATGACTTTTCCTCCTGGCTACCCTTCTTCCTCTCCTCTGAGCTACCCACCATCATTCTTGGGGATTTCAACATCCCTGTCAACCTCGACAACCCAGACACAGCCCGTCTCCTCCACTTAACCTCCTCCTTTGCACTTGCACAGTGCATACAATCCACCACCCACTCCGACGGTAATATCCTTGATCTTGTCTTCTCCAACCGCTGCGCTCCCCACAACCTCACTAACACCCCCTTCCCTCTCTCTGACCACAACCTGATCACCTTCTCTATCTCCTCGTCCTCCAACGCCTACCCCTCCAAATGTCACACTACTACCAGCCGTAACCTCCGCAACCTTAACCCTGCCCCCCTCCACTCTGCAGCTGATCAACTCCACGACCGCATCCTCCCCCTGTCCTGCCCTGACTTGGCTATGACTGCCTACAACAACGCGCTGTCAGCAGCCCTTGACTCACTAGCGCCTTTAACCACACGCAACATCAGACTCCGACCGCTCCAGCCCTGGCAGACTGATCACACCAAAACCCTCAAACGACGCAGTCGTGCCCTGGAGCGACTATGGCGCAAAACAAAATCCCAACAAGCTTTCACCTGCTACAAATCTGCCTTCCGCACCTACACCTCCTCCCTCCACGCAGCCAAACAAGCCTACTTCCTGACCCTCATCAAGGCCCTCTCCTCCAATCCTCGCCGACTCTTCTCCACCTTCAACTCTCTACTCTCTCCACCCCCACCTCCACCCAGCACCTCACTCACCGCCCTTGAGATTGCCAATCACTTCAAAAACAAGATTGACACAATTCGCAAGGACATTGCCGCAACTCACACGCCCTCTCAACCCGTCCCCTCTCACACAGCTACCCCCTCCCCCCCCCTCCCCCTCGACTTCGTCACTGCTCAAACTCCCTCCAACCCCGTTCCCCCTCCCTCAGCTACCCCCTCATCACCCCTCTCCCACGGCCCCACCACTGCTCTGACCTCCTCTCCCACCCCACCCTACATTCCTCATACTGAAGCTCCCCCAACACTCCACACCTTTGACCTTACTATCATCGAGGAAGTCTCCAAGATCCTCTCTGATGCCCGCCTCACCACCTGCCCCCTCGACCCTATCCCCTCACAATTCCTACGACCTCCCTCTCCCTCCATCCTACGCTCCCTCACCCACATCTTTAATCTCTCCCTCTCCTCCGGCACTTTCCCCTCCCCACTGAAGCATGCACACATCACCCCCATACTTAAAAAGCCCTCCCTGGACCCCAATGACCCGAACAACCTCAGACCCATCTCCCTGCTCCCACTTACATCTAAACTCCTCGAGCGCCTCGTCTACACCCGTCTATGCTCTCACCTCAACAACAACAACCTCCTCGATCCCCTACAGTCTTGCTTCTGCCCCCTACACTCCACCGAAACCGCCTTACTCAAACTCTCCAACGACCTTCTAACCGCCAAAGCTAATGGCCACTATTCAGTGCTCCTACTCCTTGACCTCTCTGCGGCCTTTGACACAGTTGACCACCCCCTCCTCCTCAAAATACTACACTCCCTCGGCCTCAGAGATTCTGCTCTCTCCTGGCTCTCATCCTACCTGTCACAATGCTCTTTCAGCGTTCCCTATAATGCTACCACCTCCCCCTCACTCCCCCTCTCTGTTGGGGTCCCTCAAGGCTCTGTCCTTGGGTCCCTTCTCTTCTCCATCTACACCTCCTCCCTTGGCCAACTCATACACTCTCACGGCTTCAACTACCACCTCTATGCCGACGACACACAAATCTATCTCTCAACCCCCCACCTCACCCCCTCGGTCTCTGCCCGAATCACACACCTACTGAGCGACATATCAGATTGGATGTCGCTCCACTTCCTTAAACTGAATCTCTCCAAAACCGAGCTCCTTGTCTTCCCCCCAGCCCGAACCCCACCCCCCATTGACTTCTACATCACATCCGACAACGCCAATATCAAACCCGCTCTGCAGGCCAGAGTACTTGGTGTCATTCTGGACTCCAACCTATCCTTCCAGCCCCAAGTCCAATCTTTAACAAACTCGTGCAGACTCCACCTCCGCAACATCGCCAAAATCCGCACGTTCCTAACCCCAGAAACCACTAAATGGCTCATCCACTCCCTCATCATATCACGACTCGACTACTGCAACTCCCTCCTCACTGGCCTGCCTCGCCGCTGGCTATCCCCGCTTCAGTCGATCCTGAATACGGCTGCCAGACTCATTCACCTTTCCAACCGCTCCATTTCCGCCACCCCCCTCTGCCAATCCCTCCACTGGCTTCCGATTGCGCAACGGATCAAATTTAAAATCCTAACACTGACGTACAAAGCTGTCCACCATACTGCCCCGAACTACATCACTGACCTAATATCCAAGTACCGCCCAGCACGCACACTCCGCTCCTCACAAGACCTCCTTCTCTCTAGTTCCCTGGTCTCCTCCTCCCATGCCCGCCTCCAGGACTTCTCCAGGGTGTCACCCATCCTCTGGAACTCCCTTCCCCAACCCATCGGATTATCGCCTACTCTCCTCTCCTTTAGGCGCACGCTGAAAACCCATCTCTTCAAGGAAGCCTACCTCACCCCCTGTTAACTTGCTGACCTCCTCCACTCTTCCTACCACTTCATCCCCCACAGCTATCTCCTCCTGTACCACTATCCCATCCCTTCTAGATTGTAAGCTCGAAAGAACAGGGCCCTCGATCCCCTCATGTTTTGCATTGTATTGTTATTGTTCTGTCACGTGTTCTGTCCCCCTTTGTAATGTACAGCGCTGAGTGAACTATTGGCGCTTTATAAATACTGTATAATAATAATAATCAGAGAGGACTACACACATCGTGAATTATTTTGGTATGTGTACCCAGCTTAAGGCAGGACCTTACCCAAAAGGGGAAGTTCCGCTTGTAAGCTTCTGACAACCCCCCCCCCCCCCCCCCGCGGCGCAGCTGTCTGAGCCAGATGTTCAGCTCCTCCTAGCTGCTGACTTTTAATTTTTTGGGGGGAGCCTGGAGCTCTGCTTTTATTTTTCAACTTTCTTCAACAGTCCAAGCTGTTCAATAAAAGAGGTTGAGAGGGGTGCTTACAAAGCATTTTTTCTTTTATATAGAACCTTTATTCCAAAAGTGGGAAAAAGTTGCTGTAAGGGCTTGTTCACAAGCAGAGTATTAAGCCTCATTTATTCAGCATGTCACTTTCATAAGGCATCAATGCTTGTTGGCCACCTCTATTGATTTCAGTAGTATTTCTCTGTAACTTCACCTTAACAGCACCTATAGCATTTATGGCGTGTTAGTGAAACATTTATAACATGTTAGCTGGGCATTGGGGGAGAGGTATTGGATGTTTCTGTATTCCAGAATGCACTGGGAAATAGAGAACTAGGACAGAGCAGTTCCAGCCACTTCCTGTTGGTATAGAGCAGTGTTTCTCAACTCCAGTCCTCATGGACCCCCAACAGGTCATGTTTTCAGGATTTCCATTTTGCACAGGTGATTTTGATCAGTTTCACTGCCTTAATAATTACCACAGCTGTTTCATCTGAGGGAAATCCTGAAAACATGACCTGTTGGGGGTCCATGAGGACTGGAGTTGAGAAACACTGGTATAGAGCAACCATGTGGTAACTTTTGTGTACGGGGAAAGTATCAATTAGCCATCCATATACTGACAGTACCAGGCGGGAGCAGGGGCATTGACCATTCTTGCCAATGACAACGAGTGTGTGTGGGGTTTTTGTTTTTTTTTTTTCCCATTTTTTGTTTTAGCAAAGGTTGAGCTGGACCAAGCCAAGTGTGAGATCAAAGTATACAATTTCCTCTTGTAGAGGATTCACAAAAATGTCTGTCACACCACAACCTAACCTCGCCTTTTAAAGTAGTTATCTTCCTCCTTTTAAGCACTGACCACTAGAATAGCAACACACTCATGGGCATTTATGAAGCAATCTTGAAGCTTTTTCAATGCGTCAAAAATTGGTAAACGCATCAATTTCTATAGGCACATTAACGAGCACTGTTTGATTCTTCACAATCAATACACGTGGTGAATGAGCCATAGCTGCTTAAAGTGTTAGCTGGAGTTCAGATTTCATTTGGACATCTAAAGCTGTCCATAGATGGATCAAATTTCAGCTGGTCCATCTATGGCCATTCCTGCTCAATGGAAGTCAATCTAACGAATAAATCCTGTTGAAAAGGACCGTTGGAAAACATTTGTCGCTAGCTAGATGCAAGCCACTAATCCGTGTATTCTGGAAGTGGGGAAGTACTGCTGTCAGAGTACAATGGCGCAGTGGGTAGGATTCTTCCATCCGTGTGTGTGTTTTAACTCTGCCCTCTCGTTAATTCAAAGCTGGTCATGCATGGATGAAATTCAGCTGGTTCATCAGGGAGCAATCTAATTTCAATCCCTGTATGGGAGGAAAAAAAAATAATGCAGCCATTACAAATAAGAATTGGTAAGGTGCACTATATTACCTTTTTTGTTTAAAAATGTAATACCGCTTAAAGCTGTTTTATTAGGGTGACATAAAATGGGGGAGGTCCCCGAAAAAGTCTGCATTGTTCTTGAAGTATTTATCAAAGCCACGAATTTGCCAGTTTTTCAGTCAATTAAGATGCATACCTCTGCCCCTTCTTCTTTTTTTTTTTTTTTTTTTTTTTTTGTGCTCGAGACTCTTATTACAAAGTTGTGGAAAGGGTGTGCCCATAGATTCTCTTTGGGTACACGTGTACCTATGCAGGGTGCTTATACTGTTTCAAATGCTTGTGGGAGTTGCTGATGACTTTTAATATGTCTTTTTAAAGTGGTTCTAAACTCCTAACATTATTTTACCTTAATGCATTCCCTATATTAAGGTACAAAAAAACTAAATCCAGGTAACAGTATAACTCTAGTATTTGCCTGAGTCCTCACTAGGTTAGGTGCTGTGCCGGTCTATAGCAGCTCTCTCAAATCCTGAGAGCAGGGGGTAGGGTGTCTTGGGAGCCAGCTCACATATTTGCCCCCCCATTGCGGCTTGCTAAGGGGGGCAAACCCAAAAAAAGGAGGAACAGAGCGCCAGCTGGGGGCCCCAGAAGAGGTGCATGGCTGCTCTCTGCAATACCATTGCACTGTGCAGGTAAGTATAACATGGTTTCTTTTATTTTATCATTTAGAACCACAAAAGCATAAGACGCTTATAATGAGAGAAATGCTTACAAAGCCAAGCGACTAACACTTGTAGGTACAGGTTAAGAATGGCTCCATGTCTGTCTTGAACTCTGAGTTGCTGACCCAAAGCCAAGCATACACACATTAAAATTAACGCCGAGTGGAATGCTGTTTTTATTTTTTTGTACTACACTGTTCCAGTTAATTGCATTAGTCTGTCATCTGGTTTTAAAGAATATGAAGTTTAAAGATTTTATGATGGCTATGGCACTGTAGAGGTCTTCTAGCCTGAGGGCTTTTTATGTGCCATCAAATGGTGCTTGGCTATTTTATTGCTTAAGATTTCCAGGATATGCTTGAAATATAGCCTGAAATAACCCTTCTGGAAGCATGTAAATCCCCCATTCTCTCTGGAGAATGTAAGGGAAGTGCTCTTAGCCAGTTACTGTTCTTCAGACAGTAAAGACAGATTAAGATCCCCCTTCATATTTGTAAAGAGTCAATACTTTTTGTTTGTGCATGTGCCTGGGGAACTGTGCTGTGGAACTGAAACACAGCAGAGGGATAGTGCTGCCCTGTAGCTGGAGAGAATATCTCCCTGTATGATGGATGCAGGTGAAAACCATGTAGTTTATAAGCCATTGTATTCCCCCAGATACTAAGGTATAGTCTTTATTTTGTGAAATTAACATTTGGGTGTTTGTGGAGTCATAAAATTGCCTCAAATACAGAAAAGGACTAGTACTACTGTAAATGTAGAAATACAATGAATTTGAGGCCTATGAATAAAGCGTTTAGGTTTACCTCTTTTGGTAGTACTAAATAAAGTGGCCATCCTAAATGGCCATCCTAAATTGCACAATATAAGGTCTCCACTACATCGATCTATCTAAGTTCTGTTCTATTGAGTATTTTGGCAATTGTTTCATGTGCAGCATATTTATTCCAGTGTTGCAAACAATTGCCAAAAAGAGGGTAAGGGTCTACCATGTAGGTTGGGCTGATTCAATGCAATAACAAGTCAAACTTCATGGTTTCCAATAGGCTTAGTTCACATGTTGTGGCTATTGTGAAAACGGAACATGCAATTAAACACAGTTCATCATATTGCACAATGCATGTTAAGGAAGGAAAATGTTCCATTAACGTATACATGCACATCAACAAATGAACAGTTAACGCCCATCAGCGTGAGTTAAATGAAACGGGCATGGTGTGATTCCAGTATGAAAGCTTTTGGTAGCACAAGAATAAAGTCTAATAACCATTACTGTGAAACTAGAAGTAAGTGTGCAGTTGGGTACAATTCCCTCTGTCCTTGCAAATTGAGAATGCAAACAGGGCACCAGCAGAAGACTAGTCTAAGGTCAGAGACTGAAAACACCGCTCTTAATATGAGGGCAATATTCTGGTTGTGTTTTTGCATAAACTGACCATAGCAAACTCATAAATTTGGTAGTTTGGTTTTTAGGAAATCTATGGATGAATTCAGTGGTAGTGTCGCAGCTATCAAAAGTATCTGAAATGACTATTTAATACCTTTCCCTGGGGGTTACACTGACCATAAGGAAGTGAAGGCTCTATTTTTTTCCATTCTGCTTTCTGGCTTTATTGCTTTGAGTTATTGGACCCGAACAAGTATAGAGATGAGTTCTAACTCTCGTGTTGCATACTTGTTCTGGATCCATGACTCGCAGTGTTGAAGCTAGGCAACTACTATTTTCAGATCAAGGCCAGTAAAGGCAGCCTCCATATTTCTCTCCTGACAAGTGTAATTTATGTAATACTGAGCAAATGACTACTTTTTGATGTCTCAACTCTTTCAGTGTATCAAGATTCCAAAATCCGATAGCCTCAATGAAATGCACAACTTTAACTTCTATCTGTCAAACGTGGGAAAAGATAACCCTCAAGGCAGCTTTGACTGTATCCAGCAAACAGTAGCAAGGTAAGCAGCCTGCTGCGTTTTTTTTTTTTTTTTTTTTTTTTAATCTGTATAAACTGTCCATTGACCTAATAGGAATGTACGTGGTTTGGGTTGTAGTTGATGCAAATGCTTAACCTGGGCTATTGACTGGCCAAGCAATGTATTTGCATTGATCCTTACCTTGTCAGATAAATAGTAATTAAATATCTAATTGGCCAAGTAAAAGTGTGTGTATTTGTAATATGTTATATATATATTTCTCTTCCCCCCCCCCCCCCCCCCATTTGGTATATCTTTCATAATGGTTGAATGACTTTTCATTGTACAGGATAGTAAAAATTAAAACCTTACTTTCCAGTATAGTTCGCTTTTATATTGAGTTGTCGCATACCTGCTAAATTCTTTAACCAGTGCTTGTCCTGTAAGCACATGATCAGTAGTGGAAGGGCATTTTGGATGAAAGCGTTAAGGATGGCTATTACCAGTTGTGAATTTCTATGTTAAACTAAAACTCATCTAACTTTTTTTTTTTTTTTCTGTATTTTTTTTTTAACCTGTTTTTAAAGCTCGGGGCTGTCGAAAATGAACTGCTTGGGATTTATACAGGATAAAATTACAGTATGTGCCACTAACGACTCCTACCAGCTTACAAGAGACCGCATGACCCAGGCAGAAGAAGAAACCCGGAGCCGTAGCACCAAGGTCATAAAACCTGGTGGTCCATTTGTAGGTAAGTGCAAATTGTAGACTCCAGATGTACTTTTAGCCTTCTATAGAAAATGGTTTAGGAATCATTTTGCATATTGCCTGGCTTAGGTGGTTTAGATGAAGATGCACTGCTTGGCATCCAAAGGTCACTGTGTGTTAACTCCGATATTTACTCCCTATGACATGATCTGCCATAATTTCCAAGTGTGGCTAAATTTAAACAGACTTTTTAAAAAAAAAAAGCATCCAAAGTACAACATGATTTATGTATCGGTCAACAGAGTAAATAAAAGCTGAAAAATCGAATATCCTCTTGTGGTTTGTTTTTGTTGATTCTTTTGCTCTGTATTGTTAAGACTGCTCAGTTGCCTTGTCGACCAGAGCTGCTTGAGTTTAGTGGGAAATTGGGTAGGTCAGGTGTTGACTTTTCAGCTCAGTGGGGGTTACTCTTACTAATTTACTAAATTTGCCCTTTTCTTACAATATTTTGGATTAAGAATTCTTTTATTTTTAATTTGATTCCTACATGTGAACAAAATATATCTCCTGTATGTGCTTATAGAATGCTTGCTGTTTTTCAAGTATTTTTGCTTCACTTAGAATCTAGAAGTAAAACATCTGAGCTTCTCTAAAGAGTACAAGTCAAACGTATCAGTCTGGCATCTGGGTTGGCACCATTCCTTTGGGGCTGGAAATATGCCCATGACACTTTATAACCTCCAGCAGGATCTATTATGACTTTCCTTTAGCCCTGCTGCTTGTTAGGTCTGCCAATAACTAGAAGAAATGCCATTTCTACAAAGCCAAATTTTGGTTTCAAATTTTAATAAAGCAATATGCATGTGAAAAACAATCTTTCTTGAAGATTGACTGTAATTAAGAATAGCAATGTTGCTGTGGCCCAAGTTCTTAGTGCTGCACTCTGTTCAGTGAAGTAGAAGGAAGTAAAGCCTTCATTTCCCTATTTTGTTTGAGTGCCACTCTTCTTAGATTTGTTTTGGGCATTTTTTTTTTCCTAACTTGTATTTTTACAATCTTTTGTAGGGAAGAGGGTCCAGATTCGTAAACCAGCAAATAGTATTCTAGATACAGCACCAGAAAGGAAAAGATCTACACCCATTAACCCTGCAAGCACCATACGAAAGACAAATATCAGCAACAGTATTGCACAACGGCCATATAGGGAAAGGGTGATTCATCTGCTGGCACTGAAGCCATATAAAAAACCAGAGATACTTGCTCGTTTACATAGAGATGGCGTTAATCAAAAAGACAAGAACTCCCTCGGTGTTATCCTGCAACAGGTGAGACTAGCTCAGTCATACTGTGTAGCTGTGGGACAGTGGCTGCTTTATTGTTGCTAAACTATCCCAATAAAAAAATATAATGGTGGGGTTAGGTCTTTAAGACATCATTTCCCAAACCAGCCTGCAAGTTTCATTAAACAGGACAAGCATTACAGTTATCCAAGAATTGACGGTAAAACAATGTGCTACTTTTCAACTAAGGCTTAGCCATACACTTCTAGGCTCAAAACATATAAACAAGTGTCCCATGCCAGCCGTAGTATTCTATAGCCTGTACAAAAGTCGAGCCGGCTGGTGCAGAAAGGACCATTTGCGTCTCGAATGTCATCTGATTCAGTAGGAATTAGCCATTCAAGCTGTGTATGGCAGGCTTTATACTACTGACAATACACCTGTGCTTCTCCCTCACTCCTGGTTCACAATGATGCAAATCTGATGCTGTTCAGATGCATTCCAGAATTCATAGATTCGCATGTCAAGTGAAATCTCATTGTTTGAGGGCCGTTCAGATATGTAGTGTGATTCTGATGCGGTTCAAAAAGAATCATGTGCATATTAAGTGCGGTGTGATTTTAAGCTCCATAGACTATATTAAAATCACATTGCAACTGCAGCAGTCAAGCACAAATCAAACCACAAACTCGCGCTCCAAACCACACGAAAATCGCACTGCATCATACTGCATGCAGTCTGAACCTAGGCTGTGTGTTGAAAGCATTGACTGATAAGCTTATTGTGCACCAGTCAGGTTATTCAATAACTGTGCACGATTTGTAGCAACCAGTCCTATATTGTATGTTGTCTGGCTTCAGTAAAGCGAAATGTGATTGTGCTCCATACACAGGCCAAATATTAGCAGATCAGCAACCAAACAAGTCTGTACCCTGGTGTCAGATGGGGAAAAAATCAAAGGGGAATATCTGGTTGGATTTCTAATCTCTGATGGATGGTGGAATTTTTTTTGTTTAGTTTGAAAACCAAAGTCCTGCATTTCCTAAATTTTGGTCATACTTGATCTACATCCAAATACAGGGGTTAGACAAAAAATGGAAATGCTGCCTGATTTGTAGGTGTAAAAGTGACAACGTTTCACATTAAAAGCGGAAGTGATGTAACCTTCTTTTGCTTCCACTGTGTGATGAGATGCCTAGCTAAGAGGTGGGAAGCCTCACTTTCATCATTAACTGCCTGCGCTGCTATTAATACAGAGTCATGTTAGATCTTACAGAGTTTCAAAGAGGGCAAACTGTTGTCTGCTTAGCTAGTGCCTCTGTAACTGAAGTTGCAAATTTATTCACTTTGTCACGAGGTACAGTATCACAGGACTGAGAGTGAGCTCTGCAGTCACTTTAGTAGCAGTTTTTTTTTATTCCGGGTCACAATCCTGTCCTGTCTCTTTTGCTTAGTTGACCATGTCGACCGTGCTTCTGCCTCTCAGACTACGTTTTTTCCCAGAAACTGTACATGCCATCATAACCTTTTTGATACTGTACCTCGTAACAGAAAATCACTTCAGTCAGAGGCACCAGATAAGCAGGCACCAACAATTTGCCCTCCTTTTGAAGCTCAGTAAGCTCTGAAATTACTCCATATTACTAGCAACCTGTGCAGTGAATGACAAAAATGCTTGCCTGCAGCAGGGCTAAATGGTGCTCCAAGGCTCTGTCCTCCAGAGCCTGGGAGCACCATAACACTCCTTTCTGAGCTAGGCCTGTCCTCATTGTGTTACCTCACACCACAGGCAGGATGGTTACACTGCCTACCCACCCTGAGCTCCTGGTGTCCACCCCATGAAGGATGGGACACAGAGCCAGGAGGAGAAGACACAGCCTTCCTACCTTGAGCATCTGGTGTCCACCCCATAGAGCAGTGGTCACTAAATGGCAAACCACAGTCCAAGAACAGCCCGAGCAGTGCGGCCCACCAGACTAGAATGTGACAGATCCACCGCTCAGCAGGGCAGCTCATTGCCTTTCCTTGCCTGTCCACAAGCGCGTGCCCCCCCCCCCCCCCTTCAGAAATGATCCCAGCAGGCTCCTGCCTCTCTCTGCTGTCTGCCCTCAAGGTAGGGTATGTTTTTTTCAGGGGCACTCTGATGGGCACATTTAAAGTTAGGGGGCACTCTGAGCACAACATAGAATGTGTCCATTAGAGTGACGCTTATTTTATGTTAAGAGGGTGCGCTGATGGGCACATACTGTGAAAAGGGGCACTCTGATGAGGAAATATGATGGAAAGGGATACTTTGCGTGCACTCTGACTGGAATACCTGATGTAAGGTGGCACTGAGATTGCGGATACCTAATGTAAAGGAGCACTCTGATGGGCACACCTGATGTGATGGGGATACATGATGTAAAGTTGCACTCTGATGACAATTAATGTAAGGGGGCATGCTGATGGGCACACCCTATGTAAGGTGTCACCGTGATGGGGGAACATTATGGGGACTCTATTGGGGACAACTGATATAAGAGGGCACACTGATGGGAGACACCAAATGTAAGGGGGCCTTCTGATGCAGAAAGCTGATGTAAGGGGGCACTCTGATACGGGAATGGCTGATGTAAGGGGGAAGTCTGGTGGCACCCAATGTAATCTACTCTGGAGGGGGAACCTGATGTAAGGGGGGACATTTATTTTCGGACCTCGGCCAGAAGAAGATTTTAGTGACCAGACCTCTTTGAATTTTAATTCAATACCCCCACCATAGAGTATAGACACACAGCCTACCTATGCGCTTGTACTGAGCACCCAAGTGTTTTCATGTATGAGGGTAACCTGAAGGAATAAACTTTCTTTTTTTTCCCTCACTTGGGCCGGTACCTCATGTATTTGCTGTGCAGATGCAATTCTGCTGAGCGTTTAGGAGAGCCCAACACTCCCCTTTCTTGATGAGCATTCAATCTGTAAACGCCCCCCCTCCCTCCCACTAGTCCATGGGCGTTTTTAGTTTAAATGTATTTATTTTATCAGGACAAGTAGATTGTCATGCAGGCATAATGCAAATCTAGTCTCTGAAGTGCATAAATCCTTGGGGCACATTCCGATAAGCAGTTTGCAATGGGTGTATTTTCCAGCTTAAATGGTTTTATCACATGACTGTCAGGGCTCAATCTCTTTAAATAATTGGAGCAGTCTTCCAGACTCCATGTAGGCCGTTGTAGGAACAAACACTGACTTGCACAGGGGAATCAATTCCCAGGCATTCAACACAGGTATCTGCCTGCACCCACCTGTGCAAATGGAGATGGATGGGGTTGAAGTAGTAAAGCATGGCTAGCTGCCAAATGCAAATCCATCAACATGCAGCTTCATACTTCAACATACTTGAACCAGTCTTAAGACTGTGCAGTTTATGTATACATATGAGCTTTTTAGAATCAAGGCATTTTTTTCTGTTGTATATAATGCTTCTGCTAAAAAGGTGGCATTACTTCTCCATATGCAGAGCAAGGTTTGCAGAGGACTGTCAGTTGAAGCTGGAAGGCAGTTGGCTATGTGAAGGGTGAGGTCATCATCTGGGAAACAGCCAGTGCATTGTGCCACTACTGAAAGTTACAGGCTTTGCATAGCCTTCTAGGGTTTAAAACCCTGCAACTGTAAAGTTCAAAAATGAACTTTGAAATTACAGGGTCCAGGGTACTGTTCACTACAGCAAAGGGCTAATCTGTTGCATTTGAGACTTTTTATTTTTAACATATGACAAGGGGTTAAACCATCCTTCCTTTTGCCTTACACAAGAGGAAAGAGAATTCTTCTTTGCTACTTTACATTTCAGATGTCAGCAAGCAAGGCTTCTGCTTTAGTACAATGCTAGCTCATCATACGCCACTGGTACACGGGTTTATTTTTAGCTGCAGCGAGCTGATCATTTCTGCTACATATCCATGCACACCCATATTGGGCTACACCTTGACTGGTGAACAAGCTTCATGTCAGCTGTGGCAGACGGTGGAACAGTGTTATTTTTTTTTAAATAATGAAACAAATGCATGAATAAAACCGTATAATGTAGATTGGTAGTTTTCAGGGTTATTTTCCCTGATCATAAAAATACAAAGCCACATTATTTGTTTGTACTTTAGAAATTTAAAGGACCTTGGGTAGAAAGGGTTAAATGGCATAGACTGGGGCTTTGTACTCTGTAGCATTTGAAACAGTACAACCCTGTACTCTTCTCTGTCACTGAGCCCAACACCCATTACACTAGGAAAGGGGCAGAGGAGTGTGGTTTTCACTAGAAACCAGAAATGCAAACATCTGTAACCCTGTGTTTTCTAAATGCAGGATCAAATTCTAGAATACTCTTGAACTGCTGTTAACTTCAGTAGTATACACAGAGTATAGTTTAAAAAGTGCGCTGAAATTCTGACTTCAGCTTGCAGGGCGTTTTTTTGCGCAGATTTAACCACTGGCTTTCCAGACACACTTGGGCCTCCACTTAGGGAAAGGATACACTTGAGATTTTTAATAAATGTGATTTTAAACCTCTTCAGTTCATGTTCCTTTGGGGGATGTTAAGTATTTGCAGAGAGTCTTGTGAGTTTAACCAGCGAGAATATGTTAAAGGAAGAAATTACACAACTGTCTCTTGTTTTCAGCAGTTAAACAATTTATCCCTTTACCCATTTAAAGGAAAGTTTTCACCTTTTTTTAGTAAAAAATAATAAATGCACATTTTTTCTTTCCAGGCAAAATATGTGCATGTATTTTTGTCTGCAGGAGCCTGGAAAGCATTGCACCAGCAATCAATAGATTGCTGGTGCCTTGCAAGGTCTCCTGCAGATCTCAGTATATCTTCTTGCCTGTACGGGATGTACAAGCAAGTAGATATACAGACAGGAATAATGCATGAACTACCATGGCGCTTCACAGCGCCTTGGTAGTCCTTTGAGGACTGCAAGCAGACAGCTGGTAGGGCTGTCGGAACATGTGGTCTCTCATTCAGAGAATTTTTTTTAATTTTTTATTTTTTTTTTAAATTTGACAGCTAGCAAGGGGGAAGAAGATCCCTGCTAGCGGTCAGTGAAGGTGGGGCCGGTCTGATTGTAACATGTTACACCCTGAACATGGGTGTAATGTTACGAAAGGTGAACTTATCCTTTTAAGGCTGCCAAACAGATTAGTTCTTTATGTCTACAGTTAAAGCCACAGTATAGTGTAAATGATGTCCTATACTAAGGTCACATGTCAGTGCAATACACACACACACTGATCTATTGCAGATTTTAATTTTGGTCGCACTACTTAAAATGGTATGTGTATGTGTTTTCCCTTTAAAATGGGCCTCTAATATCCATCAAGGTATTTAACACTTTTAAAGTGCAGGCACTTTGTGATGCTTGCAGGTACCATTGCTAGCCTTTAGGTCTGTTTCTTTGGCCCGAGGAGGACTCTAGATCCTAAGACTAGGCTGTTTACACAGCCTTGTCTTCTATTTGCAATTTAATGCCACTGCTGTCATCCAACTCTTGATGCCTCTCCATGGCATTTACTATTTTTTGTTTTGAAAGACAATTCTGACATAAACCTACAAGCCCATTTTTCCATACTGAGAAGAGTTCTCTCGTGCCTCCTTCTTTTTAAATATCAAAACACTCTCTCTAATATATCACGCACGCACGCACGCACGCACCCCCCCCCCCCTTACACACCCCTATACCTGGGGTGCACTATCCATGCACAGCCACAGAACAGAAAATAAGATCCTTCTGTGTAATCCTCTTGAAAAACGTACCTTGCAAAGCAGGCACAAAAACTTGTTCCTCTGGATGATACGTTTCAACCTCAAATCTTTAAGGCTAGTGAAGTTGAAACACTTTTTTTTTTTTTTTTTTTTTTTTTTGTTACAGGAATGTTAAGTGGATTAAAATAAAGGATTTTGTTTTAACATTTTGTTGTTCTGATAACGTGTGGCCTCGTTTGTTAAAAAATGACAGTCCGCATTCCCATTAAGAAAACCTAATACTGTAAGCACAAAGAGAGGCACGATCACACAAATTCATAATGGCACCCCAAGTGCAGATAGCAGACACGTGTTTAGGCCAAGTAAAAAAATGTGCACTCCAGAAAGAGGTTCAGGAGATTCTATGTGCATAGGGCAGCTGATTCAAGTGAATGCGCGACAAGCAGAAACACTAAAGAAAACCCCCCCAAAAAAACAAAGAAAACCGCAAGCAGAAATGTGTTCACGCTATGCTAAAGGTTTCTCCACAGAAGTCTCACTAAATAGACTGACGCTAAATAAACCATTTCCTGATCTGAATGTATTGGGCCACATTTTTCACTGATTATCTTGTGTGCATGGGCATCTTTTTCATGAGAATGTTTAATCTTTTCTGGTATAACTTTGAATCCCTTCTTCCCATAGTGTGGGCAATGTTTAAGCCCTTCAGTGCCGGTCAAAGGGTTTGTCATTGGACACTGAAGCACATCCAGCCTGTCATTGCGCTTTACTGAACTGATTTTTCCACTGTGCAAAGGGCACATGACTAACGCTAGGGGTTTTTGTCACATGGCTGGCAGTGGAGAGCTTAAAAATTGCTAGGAAAATGGCAAGTATTTAAATATTATTCCTCATAAGGTTCCTATACATCAGATTAAGTTTTTGGAGGTGTATTTTTGGTGTGTTGCCAGAGTGTTCTACTGTAGCCTTCATGCTGTCTGTCGTGTTTTGTCTTTAGTTAGTTGACTTAAGTACCCAGTGCAAGTAAAATCTTCTCAAGTTAGATGCATTGAAACAGGGAATGTGGTCCACAACTTCATTCCAGACATATTAGGTAGACTAAGAAGCAGAATATCTAATTAGTTACATATTTCCCAGCATAAAAGAATCCTGCAGAGTGATCTATAAACATACATGCACAGTACTGAGGAACTAACGTTTATTAGCTTTTAGAATGTATGCAGTAAAGTCAGGCATAGATACTCTGCAAATGATTACTCTGGTGTGTCATGTATCAAATGAATTATGCTTTGCTGTTCTGCTATTCTGTGTCACCGAGGTTTGGTTTATTTAGCCAAGCCTTTTTAAAGGACTCAGACCAGCTGAAGACTATAGAAGGCTGTGTTGCAGTGAAATCTAATATATATATATACTGGGAAATGACATGCCCAGTTGTGGAGCTGTAGGTCTCTGGGCATGAAGAGGTATTTCTAAATGACAACCTAAGTATAGTAATGTAGTGTATATTTATAGGTTGTCCTGACAATGCTATGAGGAAATCCCATGTCTAAGTGTTTTTATCTATTATATTAGGCAAACAGAATGCTTTCTCCAGCTCTAAGCTACATATCCTGGATACACTATTTATTCTGGGATTGGCAGCATATAGCTCTACAGAACTGCAACATTTGCTGCTTGCTGTCACAGATTAATGCAATCTCCTACTGAAGAACAGAAGTATACCTGTCACTTTTTTTGTGCTTTTGACTTGCATGTATATACTAGGAACTGGTCATGAGATGCAAAGTGCCTCACTGATGATACAGAATCTTGGTGATTGGGTGGTGGTGACCAGCGCATTGTGAACAGAATGTTTTTTTATGTTATGCTATCATACCGAACTTCCACTGCCAACAATGATGGTGTTGGCAGTGGAAGTTCATAGCTTGGGATAGGAATTCTGCCATCTAGAGAATCTTTTGTTCAAAATGAGCTTTCTGGATGGAATCTAGAATTTGCTGTAAAAATGTTATTTCTCATTTCTACTAGACAAATTGGTGTGTGTGTGTGTATTTTGGTCTGTACTCCAAGTTAATGTGGAAATACTGGTTACACATATCTTACTGTTACTTGATCTCCGTTAGGTTGCCAATTTGAACCCAAAGGACAATTCATATACTCTTAAGGATTTTGTTTACAAAGAAATACAGAGGGATTGGCCTGGATACCTGGAAGGAGATAAACAGCTATTAGACAGAGTTCTTTCTAGGTATGTGCTTCCTTATCTAAAATTCAGTGTATACTTATTGGTGTTTGTACACACCACCTCTGAATGCCAGATTTCTTGTGCATGTGACTATATGTAAAAAAAAAAAAAAAGTTAGACTGGTATAACTAGTGCAATGAGCGTGCAATGCTGAAGGGTTTTCTTATACACTATAATCTATTGTGTGGTTTCATTGTTGGCAGAAAACTTAACCAGTCTCAGAATGCCAGCTCCAGCCAGTCAGATTCTCCTCCTCCGTCAAGTGCTGCATCTGCATCTCCTACCCAGGTATTTGGGGACATGGGTACTTTATGGTAAACCTTTTGACCTGTTTTGTCCCTGTCTGGTTTTTTTTTTCTCCTGTTCTGAGAGTTCTCTCAGCTTTAGTATTCTTCCCTGCCACCTTTTCTCTTAATTAACAGAACAGAGCTGCTACAAGGTCAGTAAGCTCTGGTCTGATAATTCCAGATCAGCATCTTCCTTTTATAAAAGTGGCATTGCATGCAGGCAGTAAATGGATAACTGCAATGAATTCAGCTTTGATCTATTGCAGTAAAAGCACTAGCTTTTTGCTGCATGCGGCACTGCCTACTTCTTGAACATTCCTCTTCTGATTTTAAGTGGAAGAATTAGTACTGGCTGAAAAAGTACAACAATGTTCTGATGCTGTGATGTATAAGTTACTTCTAGTGAACTGTGTGTTGAGTTTGCAGCTTTTTTTGTGACTTGTGTAACTATAACTTGCTATTTTAAACTCTGAAATTGTTTGTGCTAAATACTTTTACGCTTTCATTACCAATTTGTTTTAAAAACTAAACTCGGTGCACAAAGACTTTCATCTAAATATAGTTCTCAGCCACAAAGGATATAAATCCACTTTTTTGTGTGCAGCAAATGCCTTTTCAACCCCTTATTCCGCATTCTAAAAGGTGTGTTTAATATCACTGCACATAGTCTGCGTAGAGAAAAGAGCTGTGCAGCGATGCATTAGCTATGTCGTTGACCACCGTAAAAATTTTCAGCATTGTGTACTGAAAAGGCTGTACACAGGAATGCGCACCAAATGCTCACTTTTGGCTTCTCATTATATAAGATGTTACAGGTGACACATGGCTTTGTTCACGAAAGGTGATATTTTTTTTGTCCATGCATTCTCTTACTAAATAAGCCTGGAAATATCAGAAAATCATAGCCGTATTTACAAAATGTGCTCCACTTATGTCGCAAGAACTGTGTGTAATACGGGTTTTTGGAAGTTTATTTTCTAAGCGTTTTTTCCTTTTCTGTATTTCTCTAGAAACGTCTTTTGGATTCAGAATTCATTGATCCCCTAATGAATAAGAAGCCAAGGATTTCTCACCTTACAAACCGTGTGCAGCCCACTTTAAATGGCCACTTAGGTGACAAACCAGCATCTGCACCTCCTCCACCCTCTGCTGCTGCCACCCCATCACTTCCTCAACTTCCACCTGCACGCCTTCCAGTGTCCAACCCGCAAAATATAAACTCAAACTCCAATTCTCCTAGTACTCCTGAGGGTCGAGGGACGCAAGACCTGCCCATGGACACTTTCAGTCAGAATAGTGGCACCTATGAGGACCAGCAAGAAAAATATACCTCTAGGACTAATCTGGAAAATTCTGTACCAACTCCAATTAAGTTGGGAAACTTGGTTCCCACGGACGATAAAAATAGCACATTGCACAAAAAGGCAAAGAGAGCCAAAAAACACAAGGATAAAGACCGCAAGAAACTGGATGCTGAACCCACAGAGGAAAACAAGCCAGCACACCTAAGGAAAGAAGAAATTATTAAGGAAGAAAAGAGCCTGAGCCTGGATAAAAAGAAAGGTGCAGCAATATTGTACAGTATCTGTGAGGGCTACATATTATTTTGGGTTTTATTTATGCACATGCAGATGGCACTAGATATGCCTCGTTTATTTATGCACTTCTGAAGAAATGTTCTTGTTCAAAGACCAAACATTCTTCCTTTCATTCCCAAAATGCAGTGTAGAATAGGCAATCGAAATGTTGGCGTCCAGAACACTTCTGCGTTCAAAGAATTAGGCTTCTGGTGTCCAGTTTTTTGTTTGCTCCTTAAGCTGTAGACAGCACTCTTGTTTTATATCACCTGTTGAAAATGCAAACCAAAGCAAGGGTAGAGCTATTAGGCATTGTGCATACATGCTTCTGCTTGTGTAAGAACATTGTATACAGCAAGCTTTTACAGAGCACTCAACACTTTCAGCAAGCTTAATGTAGTAGTGTTGAAGCATTTAGAGCACCCTTCATCTCCGGTTTGGGGAGGTTAAACACAGATTTTAATGAGAGCTGACTATCTTTACTGAATGCAGCTAGCAGCCTAATTAAGCTTCAGTGCTGCTTGTTTAAAGCTTGCTAGCAGATTGTTAAAAATGACAGTCAGCACTCCCGTTAAGAAAACCTTATACTGTAAGGGCTCATGCACACTGCCGCTAGGGAAAAAAAAAAAGTTCCTTTTACAGGTGTTTAAGCTGTTATTTCTCTGCCTCTAAGGCCCGATGCACACTGCAGCTCAAAGAAGCTGCTGCTACAGGTGTTTGAGCTGTTTTGAGCCTTTACTTTTTTATGCTTGCAAAACTTATCAAATTGCAGTTAGGCCTCATGCACACTGCAGCTCAAAGAAGCTGCTCCTACTGGCGTTTGAGCTTTTACTTTTCTATGCCTGTTTGCTCCATGTTGGCCTACGTGTCTGTGCACACTATAGGCGTTTTCAGGAGTTTGCAGGTATATGAGTTTACAGGCAGAAAAAAACCCCAAAGGGGTTTGGGGTTTTTTGTTTTTTTTTATTTTGCCTGCACACTCCTGTCTGTAAACTCCTGAAAATGCTTGTAGTGTGCATGGACACATAGGCTAACATGGAGTAAACAGGCATAGACAAGTAAAAGCTCAAACGCCTGTAGGAGCAGCTTCTTTGAGCTGCAGTGTGCATGAGGCCTAACTCCAATTTGCTAAGCTTTGCACAGCTTTGTTGAGGCCTTGAAAGCAAATATTTTGTAGATGGTTTCTGTAAGACATTGCTCTTTTTTTATATAATGAAGCCCATGTATGCCATGCATTCTAGAGCTGTACATTGGGTAATTTTTGAAGGGGACAGGGGGCTGTACTAAATTGTGCTAGAGGGCTGCTGCATTTATTTCATAGAAATTAGATTTTTGTGAGAACACTGTACATCAAAAATAGAATGTTTGTGGTTTTCAGAATTATCAATGAGTACTGCACCTGCTTTCATCGCTGAAAAAGTGTGAACATCTGTGGTGTTAAATGCTTCCGCTGCATGAAGGGAATCTACAACAGCAGTTTCGTAGCCATATTGCAGTTTTTCTGGTTTATGCTTCTGCTCATGTTTGTTGCTCGTACAGTGCAGGACACAGGCTGAGTATTTATAGACCGCGGGTTATAGGCTGGTACCTTTTTTGGGTGATTGCACACTGGCAGGTTTTTGAGGACATGTCCTCTGGTGTCCCCCCTTATAACCCTACCCCACTCGGAGTCCTCAGTGTTTTTGCTCATGTCCTAAGCTGATGGACCTCTTATCCCTTAGCTTATCTAGTTTATTATTTATTCTTTGCATATTTGTTCATTGCATTCTTCAGCCAACTCCTTGCTGTCCTCTGTAAAACCTCAGGAACTGTAGCTCGACCCAGCATTCTGGAGTCGGCATGTAACATTGCTTCAGGCACTAGCTCACCTTTTCTTCCCTTTTCACTTGGTCTTTAATACAATATTAAACAATACTTGCTTTTATTACTAGAATAACAGATCTGTTGCGGGCAAGAAGTCAATCAAAAAGCTCGGTTTTGACACAACTTCAGTTTCCAAATGTCACAGAAATGGTGCCATATCACCTTCTGCCTTGAAGCTGTTAATATGCAAATGTACATGGTCAGGTGTGAACATAGAGTTTCTCTTTTGATCGAATTGTGCTGATTTGACTAAATGTGCACAGAAGCTTGTGCTCTACAGATCTTTCTTGGTAGTAGGCACCATAAACATTTTTTTCTTAAAGCATGTCAAAGAAAAATAACAAAACAAAAAAATTTTAATACACCTCTGTAGAACATGCAACATGTTTAAAACCGTAAAACATGGGGAAATGTGTAGTGATGGGTTGAACACACCCATGTTCGGTTTGTGGTCAAACATTCGACCCTAATGAATATTCGACCGTGAACTTCAAACTCAATGCAAGTCCATGGGACTTGAACTTGTAAATTCGAAAGTGCCCATTTTGAAGGCTTATATGCAAGTTATTGGCCATAAAAGGGGTATGGGGAGTCAGGTACTGGCCTGGTGGTTTTGGGGGTCTGTGGGCAGGGGGGGCTTATTAGCATCAGGGTACCCGTTTAAGGGGGCACCGTGATGCTGCCCCCCCATGAACCAAAGGGTTAAATTCAGTAAAAAGATGCCAGACTTTTGAAAAATTTAATTGAACAAAAAAGTTTTTTTTTTTTTTAAAAAGTCCTTTGACGTCCTTCCCAGATCACTCTTTGCGCGTGCCCGCAGCGCCGTTCTGTGGTGAGACCTGTCACCGGCTGTTTAGCTCGGACATAGCCTATGACAGATCTGTGTACCTGCCCGGTTGCCAGTACCATGTGACCTGCTGTGACCAGTCAGCAGGCCATATGACAGTTGTATACAATGGATGGCTTCTTTTCAGGCCATCCATTGTATAAAAGTGTCTAGCTGTGAATGGTCACAGTGATCACATGCACAGGCTGGGCCAATCACAGCCCATCCTGTGCAATGTGGTTAGCTGTGGCCAATCACAGCTAATCACAACAACAAAATCTGAATAAATTTCAGTTAAATTGCTTGCTTATAGTAAAGAAATTCTTTGCTATAAGCAATTAAATTGTGTAAAAAAAAAAAACACAAAAACTGATCACTTCCCAAAGTAGTACAATGTTACTATGGTAACCTTATACTACTTTGATCATTAGTGTAATATGAAAAACATGTAATAAAATTAAAAATGATCAATTTTGTCACCAGGCAGTGTCCCTGATCACTGCCACACCAGTTATATGATGATGCTGTACTGCACTGGTGACAGTATTTTTTTTTAATTTCTTCATTTTCCAAAAAAAAAAAATACAATGGGAAAAAAAACTCGCCATGCCTCTTATGAAATATGTCGGACTGTCTGCTTTGCAAAAAGGGGTCATTTGGGGGATATCTGTACTGTTCTGACATTTTTGGGTCTCAAGAAATTAGATTGGCTGTCAGTACTTCAGGATTGATACATTTTCAGATATATCCCATAGTTTGTAAACGCTGTAACTTTCCTACAGACTAAATACTGATTTTGTTATTTTCACAAAAAAAGTAGCACAATACATCTTGGCCTAAAGTTATGAAGAACAATTATTTGCAAACTTTTGTAACAGATACAAAGTTTTTTTTTTTTTGTTTTTTTTTTTTTTTTTTTCCCCCCCCCGTTTTTTTGGGGGGTTTTTTCCCCAAAATTCAGTCTTTTTTTTGTTTTGTTTGGTGATATTTACCCCACTGGGGGTTAATTTTTTTGATAAAACGAAAGCTGTCTAGTTGTGTGAAGAAAATGATAACATTTTAGTTTGGGCACAGTGTTGCATGACTGCAATTGTCATTCAAAGTGTGAAAGCGCTGAAACCTGAAAATTGGCCTGGGCAGGAAGGGGGTAAAATTGCCCGGTATGGAAGCGGTTAAATATTTCCAGTAAAAACATTTTAAACTAAATTTCATCAAATTTAGGCCAAAATGCGTTCTGCTGCATCTTTTGCTAAAAAAAAAGAACCCAATACGTGTAAATTAATTGGTTTACGTGAAAGGTATAGAGTTTACAAATGGCGGTATATATGCTGGGCTTTTTTTTTTTTCTTGTAATTTTTACTAGTAATGGCAGTGATCGGCGACTTGTAGCAGGACTGCAGTGGGCATTCTGACACTGGTGGGAACTGACTTCGTGTCACTGACATCCCCTGTGTTTGTGCTTCACTGTAAGCACACCGCTTTGCATGGCTGCAATATATATTTTATTTTCTATATATATTATATATTTTCTATATATATTATAATATATATATTCGTGCTCATAATCCACCACCAGAAGAAATAAACTCACCAGAGTTTCTTACTAATTAATTAAAGCCAGCAAAAACGCTGTTGCTCTGGGAGCGGAGCGATGGTAATAAAGGAATCCAGATATTCAAAGCAGTACTCTATAGAGGAATGGAATATCCAAGCTTGGGAGCAATACTCTGCAGCAGCAACATCAAGCCAGCATCCAGGAACCTTTACTTAATCGTCCAATTGTCCTTTACTTAACTAGTTGCCGACCGCAGATAGCCGAATGACGGCTGCACTGCGGCCGGCCAGTTCTGGGTGGACGTCATATGACGTCCTCCCAGAACGCGCTCTCCTGCCCCCTGGGGCGCGCACCTGGCGATCTCTGTGATCGCTGTGTCCTACGGACACAGCTGATCACGTGATGTGGTAAAAGGCCAATCACAGCGGCCTTTTACCACGTGATCAGCGGTGTCCAATGACACGCTGATCAGAGGGAAATGCAAGTGCCGGTTCTCGGCTGCACTTTCCTCACGCTGTCAGATCGCGAGGAAAGTACTGCCGAGAACCGGCAGTTGTCAGAGCGGGGATCGGCACCGATCATCAGGGCACTGATGATCAGTGCCCCCATGATCGGTGCCCAGCAGTGCCACCCGCAAGTTCCGCCCACCTGTGCCCAGCAGTGTGCCCACTAGCTCCGCCCACCTGTGCCCAGCAGTGTGCCCACTAGCTCCGCCCACCTGTGCCCAGCAGATCGCCCAGCAGTGCACCCACCTGTGCCACCTACCTGTGCCTAGCAGTGCCCACCCACCTGTGCCACCCACCAGTGCAGCCCAGCAGTGCTGCCAGTCAGTGCCCAGCGGTTGTGCCAGTCAGTGCCGTCTATCAGTACCCATCATCAGTGTCACCTATCAGTGCCGCCTATCAGTGCTGCATATCAGTGCCGCCTATCCGTGCCACCTCATTAGTGCTGCCTATCAGTGCCCATCAGTGCTGCCTCATCAACGCACATCAGTGAAGGAGAAAAATTACCTGTTTGAGAAATTTTATAATAGAAACAAAGAAACTTTTTTTTTTCAAATTTTTTTGCACTTTTTTTTATTTATAGCACAAAAAGTAAAGCGCCCAGTGGCAATTAAATACCACCAAAAGAAAGCTCTATTTGTGAGAAAAAAATGATCAAAATTTCATATGGGTACAATGTTGCATGACCGCGCAATTGTCAATCAAAGTGCGGCAGCGCTGAAAGCTGAAAATTGGCCTGGTAAATAAGGGGGTATAAGTGCCTGGTAGGCAAGTGGTTAAAGAACCAAGACCTCCACTTGTCGTCCTCCGCATCTCTCCAACCTCCACTTATCCCCTGCTCATATCCATAACAACTCCTTGCGCACAGGCAGAGGGCACAAGGTGGTATCGGGGCACACAAATTGTGGCAAAATGGGTATTTTGCACTTATCGAGCAGGCATAACAAAATACTTTCAGTAGACCAGAAGGGGGCAAGGAAGTTCATTTTTGGCAAGTGCAATGTACCTGTCTTTTCTGCCAGTCTTCCTGCCAAGTCACACATCCCAGTGACTACTTTACTGAGATATTTCATGGCAGTCCATAATGAAGCTTAACTACATTATAGAAGTTTCTATCTGTTGAAACTGTTCCAGAGAAGGTTTAAATGGTCAATTTTTTTAAAAATAAGTTTTTAAAATTTCCCAAAGGCCAGTGCCTAGGTAGTTGGCCAAACCTGCACTGTCATGTTGCAGCAGTCTTATCTTCACAAGTCTTATGGTATTGGTACTACTAAAGTAGGTGTTGTTTTTGCTGTGTCATGCTTTGTGTAAACTATTTGCTTTCTTTCCTTTTTGTATTCAGCACTGTGGCTGTCCATTACTTGGTGTTGCAAATATGCAGAGTGTACCTAGTTTTATTTGGTGTGCAAAGATTTTTATTCTCATTTTCCTGCCACATGGCTGAGACTGAAACATTAACCTTTGCTCATTTCACATTTAAGTTTGTGTAGGTTGTTGCAGTTTTAATGTGTGCCTGTGTGGAATTACTTTTATGTGATTGATATGTAGCTTATCTTTACCCAGAGTACAGGAGGTGATTAATATAAAATGTATCTTGTTTTGTCCCTGCATGATTCAGACTGTTTTTTTTTTCCTTCCCATAGATATTCAAGAATCTTGCATAACTTCAGACCCTTCATCCACAACAGAACTGCCAGATTACATAGTGTAAGTGAAGACGTATCTTGTCACTTGTCAGTAATATGTCAGTGTTGCAGTGCCTTGAAAAAGTATTCATACTGCTTGAAATATTCCATATTTTGTCATGTTACAACCAAAAAATGTAAATGTATTTTATTGGGATTTTATGTGATAGACCAGCACAAAGTGACACATAATTGTGAAGTGGAAGGAAAATGATTAAATGGTTTTCAAACTTTTTTACAAATATCTGAAAAGTGTGTGGCATTCATTTGTATTCAGCCCTCTTTACTCTGATACCCCTAACTAAAATCTAGTAGAACCAATTGCCTTCAGAAGTCACCGAATTAGTAAATAGAGTCCACCAGTGTGTAATTTAATCTCAGTATAAATACAGCTGTTCTGTGAAGCCCTCATTATGCTGTTTGTTCACTAATGTTCTCTAACAAACCTCTGAAGGCCAAGGAATACACCAGACAGGTCAGGGATAGTTTTTGAAGAAGTTTTTAAAGCAGGGTTAGGTTATAAAAAAAAAAAAAAATAAAAATATTCCAAGCTTTGAACATCTCACGGAGCACTGTTCAATCCATCATCCGAAAATGGAAAGAGTATGGCACAACTGCAAACCTACCAAGACATGGCCGTCCACCTAAACTGACAGCTCGGGCAAGCAGAGCATTATTCAGAGAAGCAGCCAAGAGGCCCATGGTAACTCTGGAGAAGCTGCAGAGATCCAAAGCTCAGGTGGGAGAATCTGTCCACAGGACAACTATTAGTCTTGCACTCCACAGATCTAGCCTTTATGGAAGAGTGGCAAGAAGAAAGCCATAAGAAGTCTCGTTTGCGAGAAGCCATGTGGGGGACACAGCAAACATGTGGAAGATGAGACCAAAATTGACCTTTTTGACCTAAAAGCAAAACGCTATGTGTGGCAGAAAACGAACACTACACACCATCCCCAATGTGAAAGATGGTGGCAGCACCATGTTGTGGGGATGCTTTTCTTCAGCAGGGACAAGGAAGCTGGTCAGAATTATTGGGAAGATAGATGGAGCCAAATACAGGGCTATCTTGGAAGAAAGCCTGTTAATGTTTGCAAAAGATTTGAGACTGGGGTGGAGGTTCACCTTCCAGCAGGACAACAACCCTAAACATACAGCCAAAGCTACAATGGAATGGTTTAGATAAAAGCATATTCATGTATTAGAATGGCTTAGCCAAAGTCCAGGCCTAAGTCCAATTGAGAATCTATGGCTAGACTTGAAAATTTGCTCTTCAGTTGCTGTCCATCCGATCTGACAGAGCTTGAGCTATTTTGCAAAGAAGAATGGGCAAAATGTTACTCTAGTTGTGCAAAGCTGGTAGAGACATACTGAAAAAGACCTGCAGCTGTAATTGCAGCGAAAGGTGGTTCTACAAATTGACTCGGGGGGGGCTGAATACAAATGCATGCCACACTTTTCACATATTTGTAAAACATTTTGAAAACCATTTATCATTTTCCTTCCACTTCACAATTATGTGCCACTTTGTGTTGGTCTATCACATAAAATCCCAATAAAATATAAAATAAATTTACATTTTTTGGTTGACAATGTGGAAAAGTTTCAAGGGGTATGAATACTTTTTTCAAGGCACTTTATGCAAGTTAATATGCATCCTACCTAACCCAACAAACCAAATGTGTATTGCAGCATACCAGATGCAAATTTTGGTTGCATTTTAGTTTTTTTTTTTTTTTTTTTGTTCCCCCCCCTTATGATTTGACTGGTCCACTTGGCCCCTTGAACTTGTCAGATCTAAGGTGCAAGATATCCTTCTCCACATTAACTGCTTAGATTTTATGCTTGTAGTTATGTCCCATTTTTTTCAAGTTTGAGATTTTCTATGGTGTCAGCTTTCTCTTTAACAGCGAATGCCTTTTACTGGAATGTATTTTAATAGGCTTCTCACAGCCAACATAAAATTTTTCGTTTGTAGGAAATACACTGTCATTGTGTCTAATGAGCAGAGGCAAAGCTACAAGGACGACTTTAACTCTGAATATGATGAATATCGGAGATTGCACGCCCGAGTAGAAAGTATCACCAGAAGATTTATGCAGCTGGATGCACAGAGAAAGCGGCTGTCTCCTGGTTCTAAAGAATATCAGGTGAGAATTGCTGCAAAGTAAAAAAAAAAAAAAAACTGTGACATAAGATACCTGTAGAGATAGGGTAAATACCCTTCCTGCTGCCCCTTCTGCAGACCGCCACTCTACTGAGGAGGATTTTTCCCACATTAGCTCTGCAAAAATGGACACTTCATGGAGTGTTTATCTCCATGTCCCCACTGCAGTGTTCAGGGGCTGCTCCTGCTGACCCCTACATCACCACATGAAATATCGATTTTATTATTTATTTCTTAGAGGTTTCTGTAGACAAGTTTTTTCAACATTGATATCCAGTGGCAAGGCAAGCACTTGTTTTGTAATTTTAAAGTAACTGTTTAAATGTTTTTTTCTTTTTTTTTTTTTTTTTTTTTTTTTTATGAATACATTTGACTGACCAGTTTAATTTGGCAATCAGAGTTCAGGTCCATTTTTAAGTTTTTTGGTTTTTTTTTTGTGCAGCTCAACGTGTATAACAAGTTGAATGCCTGTACTAGAATAGGTCCTTTTTACATGGTTACGTCATCCAATACCTGCAGTCGCATTTATTTTTTTTGTTTTTCTGCAACATGGGGAGAATGGATTTGTTCTTGGTATAAATAACATTAGCCGTAATTCTAATGTTTTTGAAGCTTTTCTATAGTGTGTTCTTAACCATACACCACAGGAGATTTAATTCTTGGATTATGTTCTGCCTCCGGGTGATTGAACACTGGCAAATCGCAAAGCTAGACCCAATGTTGCATAACCCCCTCCCACTCCCAGCATTACCTTTTTTGCAAGTGTCTGCCGGTGATGGACCCTGTGGGTCTGTCTGCCGGTGATGGACCCTGTGGGTCTGTCTGCCGGTGATGGACCCTGTGGGTCTGTCTGCCGGTGATGGACCCCAGGCCAAATCCTGAGGAAAAGGGGTCCAACAGAGACAGTGATTCCCTTTTTGTTGAAGGCCAGAAAACCTTCCCTATGTGAGATTTGGATTTATTGAAAGCTGTGGTTTTTTTTTGTTTTTGTGTGTTTTTTTTTTTTGTTTGGTTTTTTTTTTCCCAGTCAAAAAAAAAGTGCAAACCTACCTCTTCTCTCCAACTATCCCCAAAACATGTACAAAAGCATATTAGGTAACAGTAGTTTCATCTGCAATCCCACATTGCATTGTAACATATATTAAGCGTTACGATTCTCATCTCACATAAGGTTTACCATCACACATGGAAAGCTTATTTTGCTTGGTGTGAAGAGATCTTCATCCTGGAAAAAACTCTGTGGTACAGGTTTTCCCTTTCCTTCAGTCAGGTTTGGAAAATCCTTTGGCCCTGAGGACTATTAAGTACCAGGTTTTTGTCAGCATCACTAGTGAGTGTTACATCGATTAAGAGGGTTAATTTACTTTCACTTTAATTACACTTCTACTGTGAAGAATGGTTTCTTGTGCTACACAAGGTAGTTTTGACACCTCAAAGCTCCATCTTACTCTTTCTCAGACTCCAAAACATCCTAATGTGATGGCTGTACATGGTTTAGATATGGTTGGAGCTGTGTGAAGCCACTGCCTTGATTCATCAATTTGACACTGTTTTGCTTAACAACTTGCCCTCTAGATGATTTACCTCCTTCCTGACCAGGCCATTGTTTGCGATGCGGCACTGCGTTCCTTTAACTGACAGTTGCGCGGTCATGCAACACTGTACATAAATGAAACTTGTATCATTTCCACCCCCCACAAATAGCTTTCTTTTAGTGGTATTTGATCACCACTGTATTTTTTTTTAGTTTTTTGTGCAAAAACAAAAGTCCAAAAATTAAAAAAATATATATTTTCTGTTCTAAAACGTATCGAATAAACAAACATAAAAAATAAAATTTCTTCATAAATTTAGGCCAAAATGTATTCTGCTACATATATTTTGGTTTAAAAAAAAAAAAAAAATCCCAATAAGCGTATATTGATTAGTTTGCGCAAAAGTTGTTATAGCATCTACAAACTATGGGATACATGCTGAATTTTTTTTTTTTTTTTTTTTTAAATGCTAGTGATTGCGGCGACCAGCAACTTAAAACAGGACTGTGATATTGCGGCGGACATTTTTACATGAAGTGACACTCTTTGGGAACCAGTGACACTAATACAGTGATCAGTGCAAAAAATATGCACTAACGGTGTACGAATGAAACTGGCTGGGAAGAGGTTAAACAGCTAGGGCAATCAAAGGGTTAACTGTGTGCCTAGCTATGTGATTTGTGTACTACATGTGGTGCTTTTCGTGATTCTGCACAGGACAGCCACCCTGTAGAAGTAAATTTGCTATGGGGCAGTTGTCAACTGGTTAAGGGCTCAGAAGGGACAAGCCACCCCTTGAACCACATTTGCTAGGTAGATTAAGCAAAATTTTAGTTAGGCATATCTGTAGGGAATGATTCCTCTCTTCCCTGTAAAGGCTCATTCCATCAAAAGCGCTTGGTGCTTTGTGGGCTTTTCAGCATCGGGCTTCATTTTTACAGTTCTATAAGGCTGCCACTTGGTCTTCTGCACACATTTTGAGGGGTTATGCAGTTAGCAATAAAGATGTGCACACCTATTTTCTATACCATTTTTAGCAAACGGCAATAGATTACTTTGCAGGGTGCTTAAAACTCTCCACAGTGTATCAATCTGCTAGTAGCATTTTTAAATATATAGAGTAAGCACACCACACAACAAAAATGCTCTGGCAATAAAGTTACAGTGCCCTGAAAAAGTATTCATACCGCTTGAAACTTTCCACATTTTGTCATGTTAAAACCAAAAATGTAAATGTATTTTATTGGAATTTTATGTGATTTACCAACACAAAGTGGCAGGAAAATGATAAATGGTTTTCAAACCTTTTTACAAATATCTGAAAAGTGTGGCGTGCATTTGTATTCAGCCCCCTGGAGTCCATACTTTTGTAGAACCACCTTTCGCTGCACTTACAGCTGCAAGTCTTTTAGTCTTTTTGGGTATGTGTCTACCAGCTTTTCACATCTAAAGACTAGAGTGAAATTCTTTTGCAAAATAGCTCAAGCTCTGTCAGATTGGATGGAGAGTGCCTATGAACAGCAATTTTTAAGTCTTGCCACAGATCTCAATTGGATTTAGGTCTGGACTTTGACTGGGCCATTTTAAACCCATGAATATGCTGTGATCTAAAACATTCCGTTGTAGCTCTGGCAGACTCAAACAGGTTTTCTTCTTAGATTGTCCTGTATTTGCCTCCATCCATGTCAAGGGGTATGATTACTTTTTCAAGGCACTGTATTTTGGCATATACAGCTATATAATGGGTACAAATATCCAAGTATGTCATATCACATCAAGCATAATACAGCATGGTTATTTGCTCGACTGTTGATTGCAACCAACAAAAATAATGATCATGCTTGAACAGCATTTAAAGTAATTCTGTGCTTGCGAAGTTCCTTCCTTCCGTGCACTTTATCAAAGTCCATCTTTATATTTCAGGTTCTGCATGAGCAGGTTCTCAAGGAATACCGTAAATTCAAAGAGGTAGGTGTTTTTATATTGCTGAACTGCAGGGTTCTTTGTAGTAAAATGAGCAATCGGGTGCAATCCAACATAACCTCTTAACCATCGTAATATTAAAAGCGATTGAAGTGAATGTGTGTAGTTTTCATTTGCCCATATCCTGCCGAACTTCATTTGCCCACTTTTACTATAATAAAGTCTGTTGCTAAAATGTTTGAAAACTGTTTCCTGCAAAGAGTAAATGATCACCTTTTACTGCTGTTCACACTCACTGTCTGCTGTTTTTGAAAAATCTGCCTTTTGGTAGTATTTCATTCTTTACCCATGGTGTGCTGTGGTTCCTCCTGCTAGCCCTGACACTGCATCACTGCTGAATACAGTAGTGGTTATTTACATTATTTTTCTTTGTCACTAAAACACTGCAAAGGGTTTCCTGCAGAGCAAGGCTTAAGCAATGCTAACAGTAGACTGCAGTTCCTGCTCTAGAGTCAGAGAAAGCTGGCATATCTTGACAGTAGGTTGTAGAACTGTTCACAGGCATGGGATCTCCACCAGACATCTTAAAATGGTACATTTGTAGGGTGTTGCTTTGGACAACTCCCAAAGACAGCTACACCATTTAATTTGTAGCAGTCGTGTATGCTTACACACATTGCAAGGTAAAGTTGTTCAGGCACTGTACTTTGACATGCAATTTTGCAACACTTGGGACTATGACTGCTGTTGCTTTGGTTAATTAACTAGGCACTATTTGAAAACAGGAAGTGGTAACAGAACATGGCTTTTTTTTTTGTTTGATTTTACACTATATCACTGGGCCTAATTAATTAAAGCAATTTGTGGAATAGTGCAGAAATTGGTGATCTTTCCTTTTCTGACTAAATGCGAATGTTAAGACAGCCACATCTACTGTATCTTAAAATGTTGGGGAAAAGGTAAAAATTTGAATGGTAAAGATGTCCTTTGCAATGACAGTAGCATTTAGGTGGAAGTGTGCACAAAGAATTCTTTACCAGAGTCCCTGAGAGAGCTATAAAATTAACTATATGTAGACCTGTAACCACTGCAGTGCTTGCTAATCTGAATTACCCAGCTGACTTGTAGTAATTTTTTTTTTTTTTTATTCTGTTCCCAGGCAAGTCCAAACTATTATGAAGAAAAGTACAGATGCGAGTACTTGCACAACAAGCTTGCCCATATTAAAAGACTAATAGGAGAGTTTGACCAACGACGGGCAGAGTCCTGGCACTAATGCTCTGCTTAGACAAGATGTGAAAACTCAACTTTATTTATTTAAAATTCCACATGTGTTACGCTAGGATAAAGCAAAGAAACTTTTCAGGAGTTTCAGTATTAGCAGACATTGTATTGTTTTCTTCTCCTGATGCCCAACCTTCCTTTATCCTGCTTATTTAAAAGCTGCTTTCTCCTCTTCCTTGTCCTTTGGACTGTCATTTATCTGTGGAAATCAGTATAGCTACTGGATCTCCAGTGCCTATACCTGATGATGAACTGCGCATTTATGTAGCATAATCATGTGCTTTAGATAAATGTCTGTCTTCTGATCTTTCTTAATGCAAACCCTTTTGCCTTAAGTGGTATAAGGTAAAAAAAAATTTGCACAAAATGTATTTAAAAAAACCTTTAAAAAAAATGGTGGGTTAAGGGACGGAAAAAGTGTATGTAAAAAAAAAAAAAAAGAAAAAAAGGAAAACACCTATCTGTCCTTAACGTGAACGTTAACTTTCAAATCGTACCCCCTGACTTCAATGGATGCCTTAAGGTGTTTGCCTGTTTATACTTGGTGTAGTTAAGTATTAGCTACATTGCTTCCCCTCTCATGAAAGCAAGTGGGAAGTACTCTGTGGCCTATCAGCGTCTAGGAGTGTGCTTGTACGCGTGCAAGGATTGCGTGTGTGTGGGCATGCATGATGAAATCTCAAAGCTGCTATGAAATAGGCCAAACGCTCAGGTTTTAAACAACTGACGAGTGTTATTGTAGGGTTTTTCCTATGACTTTGCTATTTGTATTGTGGGAAAAACAGAAGCATTTCCATTTCAAGGATTTGTCCACATTATTAGGAGCGAAGGGAGGGCTGATGAGGGAGCTGGTATTAACCCGAGCCTAGCCCTTTCGGTAGAGAGGGTGTAACTTCTTGTGAAGGGGGTTTAACCAAGACACGTTATTTTGGGTGACAAATTAAGAAATATAACCATGTAGGTAACCTATTTATATACTGATATAAAGTATTTTTGAAAGATATGCAAAGAAGCTATTTACCTACATGTATATTTAAAGATTTTTTTTTTTCTTTATCTCCTGCAAACCAGGAGCTGAGTAAAGTACAGATTATATTTAACGATAAGAAAATACTGTGATCATCAGACAGCACAAAGTTGCATTTCATGCAATGTACCAGTTTACTTTAATTGAAATTACTTTTAATATGGGAACAGACGAACAGGCTTTTTGGTTTTCTGACATTCTGAATAAACTGAAGTTCACTTATTTTTTTTCTTTTCTTTTGCTTCTTTCACCCCTCCCATAAAAAGTGCTGCCAAAAAAAGGGACACACATTGTTTACAGATGTGATCAGTGGAATGTTTGCCAAAAAAAAATTGTTGTCAATATCTGTAATAAATATTGCCTCCAGCATCAAATACAATTGCTTTTGTCTTTCTGTAAACCAGAATGTTTGTGTCATGGGGGAATCTAAAATCGCTTGTTAAGGGGATACTGTTTTGACATACCTGTGAAATGGTTTGATCCATTTCTTGGTGATGCCCAGATACAAGGTCATCCTCATCACCATATTGCTCTTTTTACAGAAGGGACTTAAAAATTAAAAGAATAACATTTTCTTATAAGTTTACAAATGGCCTTAAATTAACCAAACCATTATTGCATTGCAAAAAACTACTAATTGAAAGCTTAACTTTTTTATGAATTTTCTTCCTTTTGTATCTACAAATAGTCATTTGAACTATAAACTCACAAAAGCGCTCTATAAAATGAGGAGACTTTGTGGTATAAATTAGGATGCAATACATTTCTCAAATCAATGGGCACTTTATACCTGTAGATGAAATATCAGACTGTTATTGGTCTTAAGGGCCATTAAAATGTTTATTAACTTTCTTTTCTGTGGCTGCTTTTTCATAGTCAAATTAAACATATCAAGTTTTGTCGGCTGTTTGAATAAGTGCTATACGCATGGCTACATGGTGTATGGTTACTTGGCTAACAATTTGAGTCCATATTTACAGTTCACCATTGTGTGCAACTATTCTGTACCTCCATTGCAAGGTATAATCTCGCAATTTGAAGGGATAATTGTCCATATTTGGGGAAAATTGTTGAAGCTGTAGCTTAAACGTTCAGGAGAATGTTTAAAATGTTGCCATCAGTTTCAGATCTAGTTAAACATTTTGGATATTGAATGTAATGATGGTATCATAAGTGCATAAAATCCATGTGCTTTAGGGTCCATAAATGTGTTTCTTATTGATACTTCCTAAAGAGAAAATTAGATCTATATGAAATTGAAAAGATAATTTGGGAGAAATCTTATTTTGTTATTGGTCTTCATTGTGGATGAACTTCCATTTTGTAGACAACCTCACCTTTGCCACTTACTTTCTGGTTTACAAGACAAATGTATTAATGATGAAAAGTATATTTCCAAGGGGGAACACAACTCTATGTAAATACATGAGACAGAACACGGAGTTGGCCCTAAAGTGCACCTGACTCCTAAAGTTTCAGTCTTGTGGGCAAAACAGCACAGCCTATTGCATTAGAAAACACTGATGTCGAAATCCAGTGAAGCTTTCACATGCTTGGTGAATGGATAACATTGTACTTAAGGAAAAACTCCACGTAAGCATTGTGTGTTGGGCTGTTTGCGTAATATATGCAAGCCAAGAAGACCAGGTGGTCGCCCTGGGTTTGACTGTCTTGTAGACGTAAATGGCAGACAATTCTATATTAGACTATTTTATTGGTGATACTGCTTATATTGGTCAAGAAAATACAGCTCCATTTTCTGCCCAGTCATTTTTGTGTCAAATCAAGGTTTCCCAATTGACTTGAAGTTTTGGCCCACATGACAGAATAAGCCTGGTGTAGAAATGCCACACATGGCTTGGAACTGGGAAATGGAGATAACTAAATACTCCATTCCTCAGAAAAATGCTTGGGTGAATTTTTTTTTTTTTTTTTTTTTTCAGTAAAGCTTACAGGTGAGGCCTGTAGGCATTTGATGAACTTTGAACAGTTAAAACACTCATCACTGCTTTTGGCCATTCTATATTTTTTAGTAGACACTGTTGTATTTCACATTCCTTTATGAACAAACAAGTCCAGAAAAACAGATCTTTGCAGTATTTATATTGGTGGATTTCTAAATAATTAGCCGCATTAACTGGAGCGCCACTGTCCACCCCACTACCCCCTTATAACAATGGTATTAAAATAGTAAAACAGACACGCTTTTTTTTTTTTTTTTTTTTTTATAAGCTGTTAGACTAAAAAAAAAAAAAACGCACACACTGAAGACTGTCCATACCTACATCTTCAGGGGACAATGACAATGATTGTGTTCATGTCAGAGGCCTGTGCCCCCTCGCAATGCACTGTAGCTCAATCTGCTTGCGTTTTTTGCTACAGGACACATTAATATTAACAGCTGGTGTGGGAACCAGGCATTCAACAACCTGACATGTTAGATGCTGAAATGTCTTCCACAAATCAGATTCATCACCTCCTGGAGAGCGCTTTGGAACCATTCTTACTGGTAATTGACAAAAACGTTAAAGTTTTCCATTGAGTTCTACCAAAAGACAAATATAAACTAAACCTGCATCCTCCTAACCCTGAACTCAGTGGATGTAAATAGCCAAAAAAAAAAACCTAATTTGGTGGTTGCTCTAACAGAAGGAAAAAAACTGCATAAGGCAGATGCTCCCTGGAACAACAATCTGCAGTTGTATGAACAGTGTGTGGTTTTTTTTTTTTTTTTTTTTTTTTTTGTTTTTTTCCTCAACATTTTTCTGGTGACTGTCTAATTAATCATTTCATTCAAACATGTCCCTTTTTATGTGTGGGGCCCAATTTGATTTGATGCTTCATGGAAAGCAAATGTTTATGTATACCTAACCGCCAATTACAATTGATTGTTTTGAAAATGTGAAAAAGTTTGATTGAAACTGGGAAACCACGATGTTTTTTGTTCGTTTTTTTTTTTTTTTTTTGTTATTTCCAACGTTCTCAATCGCTTGTAGCATCTTTACTTGTTTACTGTTAAATCTCATGTTGAGTTATGTTCTGCCCTCTGCTATAGGGCTTTGCCTTTTCGTTCTCGGAGTATTGTGAATGATTGTCACTTTCATTAATGTCCTTTTTGTGTGTTTGTTTTTTTAAATGAAAAAGTGTAACTGTGGAAAGATTCAATCCAGTTTGTGATATTCCATGTTCTTTGTTGCTGCAAAGTAAGGGCCTTCAACTGCACAACTGTTTAACAGAAGTATGGTTTATATGGTTTCTTGTACTTGCCTTTTTTGCTCAATAATCCAATCAGAATATCTGGAGGTTCCTGAGTAATTGCAACACTAAGTCCATGCTTAGTATAACTAGTAGCTTAGCAGTGCATGTGTCATTCCTCTCTCCTTGGCACAGGATAAAATGAGCTACATGGGTGGTTTTTGGTGGCTTAGAGGTGCTACTAAAATCTGCTAGTAATTACTATGAGTGGCAGTTGATTGGCAATCATGTGGAGCAAAAGGCTCTGTTTGGTGCGACCTACACAACTAGCATGTTTTAGGAATTAATCCTACCCAAACTCGGTGCTTCAGTTGTGGGCAGTTGGTTGCTACTATATGGTACTTGGATAGCTTCTACTCAAGAACCATTTCTTCCATCTGTTTATCAACTGTTAATACGTTTTTGTTTTTTTTTTCATGCAGTGTGCTTCAACTGGCCTAGTCAGAAGCTCATAACACCCTTTATTTTTTTTTTTTTTTTTTTTTTAAGGGCAAGGCTGTGTATACTTGAGTTTCTGGCCTCAGCGCTAGATTCAAGTTTCAAGGACTGACAGCAGCAAGTTTCCACTTCAGCCTCTTTCCCTTTTTGGGGGTCAGTGGTCTCTACCAGCAGTGTCAGTTAAGCACTGTTCACCCTGCACCTGAGAACTGAAAAAGAAAAATGCAGCAGGCTTACTGATTTTACACCTGTATATGTGTAGCCATAACTACCCATGTGGCAGTGGATATGTGGAATGAATACAATGCCTTAGCAAACCGACCAGAGAGATGCAAAACTTTCACTCTCGCAGATACACATACCTCCTATTGGCAACCATACTTGATGCATGTTCAGCTTCTCCTTCCATTCCTAAGGGCTGTGTTGCCAAAATAGTGTTCGAACCAAGTGATTGGATTTACAGAATTGAAATTTTAAATAGGCAAATTCCATAGCTCCTCTGCCCCATTTAAAACACAGCCAGAGAAAGTATTGAGAAGCTTTTATCTGTGTATGAAGGATTTCTTTTGTGTGCGCTTTATCAAACATATTTCCTGAAATGTGTAACCTAATCTTTACATTCATCTACTGCTAATGGGGCTACTGTATCTGACGATGTGTCATAAAACGTGCATCAAACACAGAAGAGTAATTGAAGTTTACCTTGGCTGTTGAACCTACACGAAACCATTTACACTTTTTTCTCAATTGCTCCAATCATGCTGTATTAAAGGAATCTCCAAGGTGAAATGGAGTTGGGGTATTTTATTAGCTAATTTTTGAGCCAATGTTGCCCCAATGTGTTCAGACAAAATAAATTGTTTAATAAAATGTTAACTTTGAGCATCTTGAATGTTTGAGTGCTTTTATTTCCATAATGTTGAATATGAAAAGTAGCATTGCAAAAAGTAATTTGCATATAATCCGTTCACAACATACAATACATGGGATTGGATGAGCCACATAGTGTTCTGGAGCCTGTAAATGCTGTCCAATCATAGGGAAGCCTGACTGTGGGCCTTTGAGTAGTAAGTTTCCTATTTCTACAGTACAAGATGCAGGCTTTTTATTAATTATGATGGCTTTATACGCAGCCACCCTCAGATGATTGGACACTGGCAAAAAATAAGAAAGGCTGCAGAGACCCCCTTCTATATAACCACTCCCAGCTAGCCTCCTCTTTTTGATAGTGTCCTTTTTGGTGATTTGATTTTTTTTTTTTTTTTTTTTATAACTAAGACTCTTCCCTTTTTATGTGGAGGTTTTCTCCCTATCTCTTCTCTGGATGAGGTTGATCATTCATTTATAACAAAAGGTTTCATTGTAGCCACTACAGCTTTTCATGCGGTTCCTGGATTGGGTGGACTGATATTCTCCTAATTTAAAGGAAACCATTGCTACACTTACTGATGCTGTGCAATCTTGTTTAGTGTTGGAACAGCCAAAGTTTGCTCATCCTAAGAGACCCAGTATTGGCTCTCTAAAATTGCAAAAAACATCCTCTGTTTCCATACAGGACAGGTTTCACTAGTTATTTCAGCCAAGAGGCACAGGAAAAGTATTAGACAAATGGCTTATGCTCCAACTCCAGGTAATTGGGGGAGACGCGTCAAAGCTGAAACCCATTTCTGCATAGCCACTCAGTTTGCCTCAGCTTTTTCTAGTGTCTCTGCTCAAAGATTTTCCTACTATAATATTCTATACCTTTTTTTGGGTATCCTGTAGCTTTCCCTGATGATGCTTTGATATCAGCACTGATCCAGGTCAGTTGCCTCTTGGCTTACTGCAGCTTCGAGGGACTGTACCCGGACTCTGCGGATTGGGGAAGACCTGTAAGTTGCTAACTGGCACTGGACCCCACAGGATGCACTCACCCTGGTCTACTGCTGCTTCAGTGTGAAAAGTGCAGGACGCTAGTCCACTGTGTGGAGCCCAGATCTTGAAGGATCTCTTTTGGGGTTAAGCCTGACCATGGCCAGAGGTGAAGTTGGGTCTCTAAGGGACTGGTAGCTCTGAGATTACTCAGAAGGCACCATGAAGTCTTGCATTGCAGAGTGCTGCGCTTGCACCCTTGAGCAGTAGATAAGGGTTACAGCATGAATTTTTAGAAGCTGGATAGGAGCTACTTTTACATTTATATTTGGAGCTTTTGCCCCTTTAAAGGCCAGTCCCTCTCAAGAGTGTGTGCGGGTCTACCCTTGAGCCACACTGTGCATGCACCTGCCCTCTTCCCTGGGGGAAGGTGTTTTCTCCCAGACAACAACCATATAGGACACTGACTTGTGAAAAGGCAGTTCATATGCTTCCAGGTGGTGGCACACACAGATGCCTCGCCATCCAACACACCTCCTGGTCTAAGTTGTGAGTACCTTGAGGATTGTTATTGCAAAGCATATGGTGGCCCTTGGACACAAGGGAGTGGGAACCGTAGGCTCTGTCAGCATCTGTGTGGCTAATGGCGATATGGAAGGGGTGACTCTTACCTTAATAACCTCTGCCATTAGTTGTCCCCTACTTGGCTCTTTTACAGAGTTCTCCATCCAGGTTCTCTCTGACTCCCACTGGGGCACATACTTCTGCTACATTTGCTTCTAAGGAGGAATTCTTGTGCACCATGTCAACTATTGTGGACATCTGAACAGATATGAAGCTCAAGAATCATAAACACTCCAGTCACCTTCTCCACAGGGGTTTTCTAGTGTCCTTCCTCCTCTGAACCTAGTAGGGTCAGTAGAAAAAAAGTGGCTTTGAGAGAGGAAGTTTTCGCCTCATTCTACAAATCCTCCAGGAAGATGTGCTAACCTCTGGTATCTATCAGGCCTAGCGTTCCACTGTGGGAGTCCTCACTGAGGTGGTGCAAAGGAATATACAGTACATTGTTTTTCACAACCAGAAACCTCCAAGTTACCAGTTAAGGATCCTGAAAAGCTCCAAAATAAAGTCCCTCCCACTGCATCCACATATTCAGGGAGTACTGTATGAGGATTGAGCACACTCCTGACAAGGTATTTTCACTTTCTAAGAGGTTTTCACAGAAATACCCTATGCAAGAGGACATGCGAGAAACTGATGCACTCTGCAGTATCACACCTGAGCAAGACCATAAATTTCCTGGTAGATTGTTTTAATGTTTAGGGACCATGCAGATAATATCCCTCTTTAAGGTGTCCTTTCTTTGTTAGGTGCAGCCAAGCAGCCTTTAATAGCTACTGAGAGAGTTTATCAGGCTCTGATGGTCTAGGCCAGGGGTAGGCAACCTGTGGCTCTCTAGCTGTTGTGGAACTACATTTCCCATGAGACTTTGCAACATTACAAAAACTGACAGTTGCAGCTATGACTTGCAGAGGCACGATGGCACTTGTAGTACTGCAACAGCTGGAGAGCTGCAGGTTGCCTACCCCTGGTCTAGGCTAAGCACATGGGTTCCCTTCAAAATAGTGTTCCCGGAGCTGCTACACTGCTGGATGGGTTAGGAGACTCACTCCAGCAACTTTTCTGTGTGGGCCTTATGCCAGTTTACATTAGACACATTTTGTGGCTCGTGTTGTTTAGCGAAGCCTCCTGCAAGAAACGCCTAGAATGTATGCACTTTGAGGGCAAAATGGCTTTTTGGCAGTGCTTGGATACATTAATCCACAAGATCACTGGGGGAAAAGTACACTTTTCTATTGCAGACTTCAGTTCCAGTCACAGAATGGGAACCACGTTTTATGTGAAACATAAACTTCCAGTCTTCCGAGGCAGGTGACAAACTCTCTCCTTGTATGGGGCAGGGAGGGGAGTGCAACTGCTGGGCTTTGCAGCCATTTGGTACGTTGGTGGTTTGTGGCTGGCCTCCTCCAAGCCTTATGCCATCAAATATGCCTTTTGCCCTGGCAGAGAAAGCACCTTACTCACTGCGCTGGGGCTACTAGCTTGCAAGGTGGAATTTCCCTGGATCCAGGGCAAAAAAAGATTCCTAACCGAATGGCAATGTGCAGCTCGTTCTGGATCTGAAGTGGCTGAATGGGATTCCTTTGCGTTCATAGGTTTTGTTAGAATATGCTTGGCCTATGATTGTGCCCCTTCATCAGGTGGTTTTCCTGACCTTGGAGGACATCAAATATGCCTACCTGCACCTCAGCTTCACAAGCGCTAATTGTGTTTTCCAGTGGTAGAAATTTCAGCTTGTGGTTCTGCCTTACCACAGGTGTTACCAAGGTGTGGTCTCTGGTACTAACTCTTGGGAGATCCATATTCTAGAATATCTGGTTGACCTACTTCTGCAGGAACAGATGAAACCTTCCATGTTCAGGACCATCAGACCACTTACTAGATCCTGAACTCCCTAATATCTGCATCAGACCTGTTGCACCACCTTTAATTTAGGGCCTAGTCTTGGACACAGCTTTGGCACACCTTTTGAGTGTAAAGTACAGGATTGGTGGTCCTTGACTTGCCCCTTGGTTCACTTCTGCATAGGGTATTGGGATTGATGGTGGCCTCCTTCAAGGCAGTTCCATGTGCCCAGTTTTACTGTAGACTGCTGTAACTCAACATTTTGAGCGAACTGTTGGCGCTTTATAAATACTGTATAATAATAATTTTGACAGTTTGGGACAAACGGGCTTTATCCCTGGATCAACTTTGAGCGCCTGAAGAGTTTAGCCAGGATGGCCCTGGAGTGGGGGTTGTCTAGTCAAGCACTGGAATCCGGGAAGTCCTTTTTTCTATGTGGTCTGAAAGGTTCTAACAAACGCCAGCCTGTTGGGCTGGGGAGGAGTTTCTGTTGGTATTGGAAACATAGCTGGTGGAAGAAGCTTGGCAACTGATCAGTGTTTTGAAGCTAATGGCACTCTGATTGTCCCTTTAGCACCGGACTCCCCCCTATGTCGGGGTTTCGCAGTCAATGTACAGTCTGACAACATCACGGCTGTGGGATACAACTATACCCGGGCAGCACAAGAATTCAACCCGCTCTCAATGTTTTGGCCCTGTCCATGGTGCAGATTCCATGTGTAGAAAATTGGCAAGGGCACTTCCTCAGCCACCAATGTCTGGATCACAGATTATTAGATACCCAACACAGACCATTTGGCAGGTTCAGCTTTTGCTTCAAGGGCTCATTACTCCATTTCTGCCAGGAGAGTATTTTCATGGTTCCCAAACTGAATGGAGGAATTTGGCCCATTCTGGATCAGAATACATTCAACGTGTGCTTACATGTTCAAAATATTTGCATGGAAAATGCCAGGCAAGTCATTGCCTCCTTCCCTTGAATTTTCTGGCATCAGTAGACATCCGGGATACCGCTCTGCACATTCCCATCTTTCAGTCACATCAATCTGTGTTTTGCAGTGGTCAGTCAGCTTTACCTTTTGGCCTGAAGAAAACATCGCTGGCCTTTTTTCACAAGGTGGTGTACCTGGGTCTGACATTGAACAGGGTCTGTCCAGAACCTTTCTGCCTAGGTCAAAACTTCTGTCTTTGTTCCTATGCCAGGTTCCCCTGGGCCCAGAGGAAACCCTGAGTTTGTGATTGCATGAGCATCTTTGATTTCATGGTTGACTCCTTTAAGGCTGTACTGTACACCCAGTTTCACTCCAGACCATTGCAACTCAACATTCTGGCAGCATTGAACAGACAGACTTGGCACCTAGGGTTTCGCACATGCTCCTGACCTCCAAGACCAGGCTTTCTTTAGCGTGGCAGATTTCCATTAGAAGACAAAAAAGGGAGAAAGAGAAGTGCACACCCCTTAGTATAGTAAAATATTGTAACAAAGGTTTTTTTTGTTTGTTTTTTTTTAATCTTTGTTACAATCTTTTACTACACTATGGGTTGTGCACTTCTTTCTCCCTTTTTGTCCGTTAACCTCCCTAGCGGTATGATTATGTCTAGTTTTGTGCTCAAAGCGGTAAATTTTTTTGCATGGAAATATGTTTTTTTATTGTAGGCCTTTAATTTTTAGGAATAACTCGCTGAAATCTGTCCGAACAAGAGTCTAGTAAACATACCGGGTATGATAAAATTTGAAACACGAAATCATAAATTATAATATAATAATCAAAATAATATAATAATTTAATTCAATAATATAATCAAACCAAAAACACTGAAATTTGAAATAGAGCGCCAAGTTCGCACATCACTGAGCTTAGTCGCAAAATCGTTTTCAGTGTCTGATGACGAATTTCCCCACAAATCATCACTCAATTCTGCAAGTGGTTCTAATTTACCATAGCTGTTTTCTAGCTGGTCTAAAACCGGTTTTTACCTAAAGGGATGCCATGGACTTTTCTCAGTTTCAAGGCAGAAAGAACAGTAAAAATGCAGGCAGGGCACAGGACAAAGCACTAGGAACAAAATGTATGTGAAATGCTTTGATACAGTAATGTTTTAGTGTATTTAGTGAATGTCATTTTTTTAACATTTTTAAATTTCCTGCTGGTTCCGTTACCCATACGTCCCGACGCTCGCAGGGACCGGAAGACGCATACCAGCATCGGCCGGAGGAGATGGCCGGGGACTCTGCAGGGGGGACATCGCGGGAGCGAAGGACAAGGTAAGTGCTGGAGGGATCCCAGAGCAACGCTGCAGGGTAATCTCGAGTGTAGCTCGGGGTTACTGCTTTTGGTACTGAAAGTTAACCCCGAGCTACACTCGGGAATACCGCCAGGGAGGTTAACAGAACTGCAGTGCTAGCCCTTGCAGCCCATGCAGCACCTTCACTCACAGCAGCTGTTGCAATTCCTAATTAATTTTTTCCTGGGCTACCCACTTTATCTTGCAGTTATCTTTCCCTCACAAATTTGATTGTACTATTGTTATTGATTTATATCACTTCCATAAAGGCTCATCGCAGTGGCAGAACTACCAGGGCTGCATGGGTCGCATATGCGACCAGGCTTTGGCTTTCTGCCACTTTGGGGGGGGGGGGGGGGGGGGCACAGACCTGGCATCTCCCTCTGTGCCTCCAGCCAGCAGTTCAGCTATACAGTGGAGAGGGAAGGGAAAGGACCTCTGACCTGGGAAGGCACTGGTTTCAGTGCACAAGTTAAGCAACTCACTTGTGCACTGAAGCCAGTGGCCCCTCTCCTCTCCACTGTATAGCTGAACTGCTGGCCGGAGGAGCAGAGGGAGATTCCGAGAGCACCACAGAGCTGCAGATCACCCCCTTCTCCTCCACTCCATAGTGAACTGGCCGAAAGGGCAGGGGGAGACACATGGAACTACAGAAGTGAGTGGCCATGGGATGATTAGAGTACCTAAAGTACACTACTGTGTGTGTTGGGGGGGGGGGGGGTAAAGAGATACGCTGTGGGTTGGAAATGTGCTGGGGGGGTGGGGAAGTTGAAGGTGCAGAGATGTAGGTGTGCTGGGGGGGTACAGAGAATTCTGGGAGTTGCAGCGGTGGATAAGGGGTATGGAGGCATTCCAGGAGGGTGCATAGAGATGTACAAAGGGGTATGGCATTAGGTGGCTCTTGTAGAATCACGACCATTTTAAATGCCCCACCCCCATTTAACCCCTTAATGCCGGTACTTCCCGTCCCATTAAGAGGTTTCAATCTTGTGACCACTATGATTGGCTGTTACAGTGGTCACATGATTTTAAAGCACCTTATCACAAGCAGGAGAGCGGGAGCTTTCCATTACCCTCTTGTCACTATGCCCCGTTAAAACCCACCTGCCAAAAAGCCACATAGATCAGTACAGTCAGCGCGAAGGAGTTGGTGCATTTTCTGCCTAAAATGGCTGACAGAACACATAGCAAAAAAAAGTGTCCCTGAAATTTTTTTGTAAAAGTTGGCAACTATGCAGGAAGGGGTCCTGGAACCAGGGGCAAGGGCCCTGAGATGGGGTCAGAAGGGGCCTTCATGATTTCTTCCACTGGGGCCCTGAATGTTCTAGTTATACCTCTGACTCATCCATCGGCTTTGCTATTTGCAGAACCACTGTCCTTGTCAATCTATGCATTGAGCTTTTCTGGCACTGATACCATTTTTGTTTGCCAAGAGTCTTTTTAGGTTGTTTGCTGTCCACTGGGAGCATGGGAGGCATCCTTCTGGGGGTAAGTACAGGGTGTTTGACAAGCTTGTCTTGTTATTCCTTTCCCATGGTGGATGTCCACCCTGACACTGGAGTTAGGGAAGCCCTTTTCTCCACACTCATGGAAAGTTGTCATGACTGATACCAGCCTGTCGGGCTGGGAAATTTTGTCATCGGAAAAAGTGCGCCTTTGGATCAACATTCTGGAACTCCGAGATATTGTTAGCACTTGAACATTGGACTCCTCTATTACAAAAACACTGGATAAGAATCCAGTCCAGACATTGCCACGACCATGACCTACATCAATCATAAAGGAGGCACAAGGCTTCACGCTGCTAAAAGAAGCAGATTTGATCCTTTCTTGGGTAGAACCTTTGGTTCACAGGCATGGAAAATTGGCAGGTGGAGCTCAAACTCTTGCCTGACCCTGATGACCAGCTTTGGAGGCTCACTCATGATTTTGGAAAATTGGCAGGTAGACTTTGTCAGTCGTCAGCATTTGAATTCAGGAGAATGAGCTCTCCATCTGGAGATCTTTCAGGCCCCTTGCCACAGGGAGAAGATGCCAGATGTGGATCTGTTAGTGTTCAGATTCAACAAGTGGTGCCTCTTTTGCAGGATCAGGGAGGAGGCCATTCTGCTGATCCTCATCGTAGTGTATTGGCTCAGAAGGATGTTTTACTTGGACATATTCAAATTCCTTGCAGACACCCTGTGGGCCTTTTCAGATTGTTTGGACCTATTGTCCCAAGAGCCAGTGTTCCATTCTATTTCGGGGTCACTTGGACTTTAACAGCATGGCTGTTTGAAGCCGCAGTCCCGAAGGATAGGGGACTTTCAGAATCAGCCATCCATACCCTCTTGAAGGCTAGGAAGCCAACTTCTTGTAAAGTCTACCATTGCACCTGGGTAGTGTGCTTTGCTTGGTGCGAGTAGCTGGATTTTCATTCGAGAAGTACTCTGTGGGATGTATTCATTTCTTCCTCCAGTCTGGTCTGGACCAACATTTGGCCTTGGTCATTTAGTTTGAGACCATTGGCCTCGCTTGCTCTAGTTCAGACCTTTGTTCAGGGAGTAGCTCATATTTCTCCCCATTTGCACCCCTTATACAGGTATAATTATGCACTCCTCTACAAGAACAGCCTTCACGATTCTCTGTGCTGCTTCTCTGAATGTCTGGTAAACTCAGCAAATTGTGATTCTACACTGTACTTAACCACTTGCCATCCTAAGGATTTACCTCCCTTAATGACCAGGCCTTTTTTTGCTATTCGGTGCTGTACTATTTCAACTATTAATTGCATGGTCATGAAATGCTGTACCCAAACAAAATTTACGTGCTTTTTTTTCACACAAATAGAGCTTTCTTTCGGTGGTACTTGATCACCTGTGCACTTTTTTTATTTTTTGCACTATAAACAAAAAAAGCTCAAATTTTGAAAGAAAAACAATCTTTTTTACTTTTGGCTATAAAAAATATATAGTAAACTCAAAGTTAGTCATATATGTAGGCCAAAATGTATTGTACATTTTTTTGGTAAAAAAAATCCCAATAAGTGTATGTTGATTGCTTTGTGTGAAAGTTATAGCATCTACAAACTATGGTATAGATGATGGAATCTACACAGCTTTTACTTTCTGACTGCCTATCACATTTCTTGAGGTGCTAAAATACCAGGACAGTACAAACACCCCCAAATGACCTCTTTTTGGAAAGTAGACACCCTAAGCCTTCTGCTGAGAGGCATATGGAGTCCATGGAAGGTTTATTTTTTTTTCCCACAAGTTTTTGGAAAATGACAAAACCATTTTTTTTTTTTACACAAAGTTGTCACTTAAATGATATATTGATCACAAAAGCCATGGGTATATGTAGGATTACACCCCAAAATACATTCTGCTACTTCTACCAAGTATGGGGATACCACATGTGTGACTTTTTGGGAGCCTAGCCACATACAGGAGCCTGACATCCAATTACCACTTTGAAAGCCTGAAGGTGCGTAACTTCCTCACTACCTATCACAGTTTCGAAGGCCCTGAAATGCCAGGATAGCACCAAACCAAACTTTCTATCCTCCAGCTCAAACCTTATATTCTTTGAAATCCTATAGCTACCCCTTTTGCTCTCTTAATTGGGGAATCTGCATAGTACCATGTTGGATAATATCTAGAATTCAACTTAACGTTAGACTCTAAGTCAAAATGCGTTTCCTGCAAGAAAACCACTGAAGATGTTCTATGTTGTAATTCCTTAAATAATCTAAACCTTTTCCCAGGACAATTCAACCCATTTACATTATAAGTTGTAAACTGTATTTCTTCCATCTTTCTTATATCTTTTTTCCTCTCTACCATCCCCTCTCCTCTTCCTTCTTTGCTTTTATTACTCTTTCCTTCATGCAGGGTGTCAACCTTAATACCCTCCCCTCTCCTCCCCCGCCACCCCCCCTCCCCCCGACAGCCCCCCCACTCACCACCCTACCCTTTTTTGGGCTTATAATTTGCCTATTAATCTTTTGAGGGTCCATACCCACCAGTCCTCAGGGAATCTCAAATAGGCTGTAACTCCATTTTTCCATACAATTAAACACGCCGGGGTACCCCGTCTATAGTGCATGTTCTGTTTTTTTCATCTGCTCTAACAGGGGTTTCAAAGATCTCCTTCTCCATAAAGTCTCTTGTGTTAAATCCGCAAAAATCTGAATGTCCATTTCTCCATTTTTAATAATTGATCTTCCCTTGATCCTTCTCCAAATCTCTTCTTTATCTCCCAACTTCTGGAATTGGACAATTATATCTCTTGGTTTCTCTTTTCCACTTCCTTGTTGGATCTTTCCTATTCTAAAAACTCCTTTCAGGTTTACCACTTCTGTTTCAGGTCTATCCATTATGGAGTAAAGATTTTACACACAAGGCCTCGTACTTCTTCCCCCTTTGCAAGCTCTGGAACTTCTCTTACCCTCAGATTATACCTCCTATGCCTATTTTCTTGTACCTCTATCCTGTAAAGCAATTTTTTTTTATCTTTCCTAATGTCTATTGTCCTTTTTTCTAGGTCAGAAATATATTGGGCATGGTTTTTAACTTTCCTCTGTCTCCTCCACCCTCAATAGCATCTGCCCCAAATCACTCCGTATAATTGCCATTTCTTGCTTTATTGTTTTTTCTAGATTCTTAAACATATCTGCCATCTCTTTCTTATTCGGTACTTGTAGTTCACTTTCAGGTTCTCTCATCTCCAAATTTTCTGTAACTTCTTCACTACTACATTTCTTTCCCAGGGAGAGTCTAGGGCTACCTTCCATACTCATTTCCAGTTCACTTTTTTCACCAACACCTTGAGACCTTTCTGGAGTCACACTTTCTTGAGACGTGTGTTTTTTTTATCGCACCGGTTTGAGACCCTTTGGCCCACTACTTTTAACATTTTTATTCTTCATCTCTTCTATGCGTCTTATTTTCTTCAATAAAGGAACCACAGGGAATTATAGAAATAAGCGCCAGGGACCCAAATTTTATCCAAACTTATTGTTGTCCACGTTTTCACTTAGTTCTCCTTCTAGGGCTGCTTAAATTCCTCATCTCATTCAGTCCCCCCAGGGAATCCCCCTTTTACATATCATCTTTTCCCTTTAAACAAACAGTCACTATTATACAATATTGACCAGCCCAAGCTGCTCACACTCACCATCTGCTTTCTTTTCTTTTGATGAGACAGCTACAGGCTACCAGCAAATCCTTCAGATGTCCGCTTCTGTTGCTCTCTTCAGAAGGGGATTCCTCTGGATCTCTTCCACGTTCATAATTCACTCCCCTGTGGTTAGATCACTTCCACACAGGGGGGCAGGCTGCCCATGAGAAGCTTCGACCATGCACGGGTGGGGGGCCGAACCGGCGTCTTCTTCTCACCTTGGAACGCCGGCTGGCTTCTCCCCTACCCAGTGCTTCTCTGCGGCTGACCACGTGGTCACGCCACGTCTCCTCATCTCCCCGGTAACCCTGCACGTCAGCCTGAACTTCCTCCAGCATGTCCTCATGCCGCGGTCCACCTACTCCTCACCGCCGTCTCCACTCCGGGACCCACCACGCTAAGCTAGGTCCCCGGCACCTACACATCCAATTCTGCGGGTATCCAAGGCGGTGGAGAAGCCACGGAGAGCACCCACACCGCGCTCTCCTACACCACCATAGTTAGGATCCGCCCCCTCAAAATGTTCCTCTCCTGAACGTTTTTTAATTTTAAAACACAAAAACACAATATATTAGCCAATTAGTTGGTAACTTATAAAAAATTATGCTATGCTGAGGAAATAGATACCAAACATGACATGCTTTAAAACTGAGCATGCCCCATGCAATGGTAACAATCTGCATATATTTTAATATCCATAGGCAATGTTTTAAAAGCCTTTACAACCTACCATTTTAGATTTTCAGAGGAGGTCTAGTGCTAGAATTACTGCCCTTGATCTAACATTCGTGGCGATACCTCATATGCATGGTGCTTACATACTGGCACAGGGTCAAAGCTTGTGCACGCAGGTGTGCATGTGCTGGCGGTGGGTGAGGATACTTTTTTTTTTTTTTTTAAGTTATTTTGTTTTTTTTAATTGATTTTAAACTGTCCCTTTTTAATTTTTTTATCACTTTTAATGCTATCACACGGAATTCAAATATCCCTTAAAACTTCAATGGGCATTGTCATATATTCTTTTTTGAGAAATCTGGGGTCTATCAGACTCTAGATATCTCCTCTGCCCTTACATTATCTAATCTCACCAAGATTGGTGTGATCAGAAGCTTTCCCAATTTACAAATGGCGCTGTTTATATCCTGTGAAACTGAAGTGATGAAATGCTCACAGCTTCCGATTTCTTAGACTATAGAGATGATTGGCACCATTCCGGTCTCCAATCAGCTTTATGGTCAGTTGGCAGAAACGCCGGCTGCATTCTCAGGTTCCCCTAATGGCACGGGACTGTCTGAGAAGGCTGTGTAAGGCAGCAGGGGGAGGGGGGCTGCTTGTAAAAGCAATCCTGCAGCTAATTAGCCACTAGGATTGTTTTTACATGAAAGACCATTGCCAGCTGGAAAAAAAAAACTCCTGCAGGCATCATCTTGATATAACCACTCAAAGTCCAGTGATGTACCAGTACGTCACTGGTCCTTGTTGGGTGTATATTCTATGTTCTATGTTTTTTTTTTTTTTTTTTTTTTTTTTTATTCAGCCTATGGGCTGAATAAAAAAAGTGAAGAAATCTCTGCCAGAAAAAGTGTGTGGTATGCCCACCATTAGAATATACCTCTCTGCATCCATTCACTTCTAATGGTGGGCACACATGAAATGTGCCAACAAATATTATAAAATATATATGCTGAAGCATAGGGGCCATCCACCCACTGCCCACCCCAGGCCCCCATGCTTCAGCATATATATGCTTTTTTTTAACTACGGGTGAAAAATATCATCCAACAGCACTGCACACACTTACTTATGTATATTCTTAGATCAAGACTCTGTTGTCAGAATAAACAAGTCGGTGCTGTTGTTGAATGACATTCCTGCAAAAAAAATAAAACAGCAAAGGTTAACAATAAATCAGTAACTCAATAAAATACCTTTTTTATTGAAATATCTCTGCCAGAAAAAGTGTGTGGTATGCCCACCATTAGAATATACCTCACTGCATTCACCCATTTCTAATGGTGGGCACACATGAAATTTGCCAACAAAGATTATAAAATATACATGCTGAAGCATAGGGGCCTTCCACCCACTGGCCACCTGAGGCGCCTATTCTAAGACAGATATTTACAAGCCAATTCCAAGATTGTACAAATGTCTAAATAGTGGCATGCTTGAATAAACATTGTCCACGTCTGCGTAATACCCAATATTGAAAAAGGATGACACCTATTCCCAAGCTATCTTCCCACTGCTCCCCATGTAGTCTGGGCATCCGGGGGTCTCCACGTGAGTATCTTTTTCCCTCGTAAATCCGAAACTTATAAGTATAGCCTGTTGTCCTCTCACAGGTCTTATACATCTTGACCCCATTTCTGGTACACTTGCTGGGGAGAAATTGTTTGAATGCAATGAGGCCAGAAAAATTAATGAGGGGCTCATCAACGCAGATGTTTTGCTGGGGAGTATAGACATCTGCAATTTTTGGTTAAGGTAATTTACGAGGGGCCGAATTTTGTGGAGCTGGTCAAATCCAGGGTCAATACGACAGAGTGTATTGTTGTTGAAATGCATAAAACACATTATACTCTCATATCTATGCCTGGCCATGGAAGCAGAGAACACAGGCATATGATGAACTGGGTCTGTGGACCAATCCAATAACAACTGCCTATTTTTTTTTTTTTTTTAGTGATGCCCATGTTGAGGGTTAGGCCCAAAAAAACTTTAAATTCGGAATTTGTAATGGGTTTCCATGCAAATGGTCTGGCAAGATTTGAATCTGGGTTGGTGGTGATAAACTGTTGTGCATATAAATTGCTTTGTTCCACAATCAATGCATACAGCTCTTCTGTGAAAAACAGTTTAAAAAAATCAACAGGAGTATTTAAATCTGCTGTTCCCACCTGATTTCCGGGTTGGGCAGTGAGTGAGGTAGTGCTTTTATTCACTGTTCTGTTGATTCTTCTCTCTGGGACAGAATGTGCCCAGAGAGAGATGTCATCACTTCCTGTACCTGTGTAACTGTCAACACAGGATAGGACAGGGATCGATCATCCGACTTGGGACGGACATCACTGGAATCGGATGATTGATCCCTTGGGGAACAAAAATCAGGGCACCCTGCGGGTCGGTGGGGGTGCACGCATCCCCCAACCCCGCGAAAACCATGGGAGCGTGAATCACGTATATATAAGTGATCCTGTGCACAGGGGCCACCCTGCAGCAGTAAATGTATTGTGGGCGGTCCCTAAGCAGTTAAACTACTGTGAATAGGTACTGTTCTCAATTCAACCTGCCTGTATAGATATAATGCTGCAAAAAATTGTCTTTAGTACTATTTTAAGCATTATATTTATGGAAAATTGATTTATTTCAAATTATGGCACTGACAATTTCTATATCCAGGATCGCAAGTCATCATTTTAAGGGATCATATTTGCAATGTTCATTTATAGGTCAGCCACTTAGTAAATGACATGCTCCACTCACTAGGGTATACGCAAACTGAAGAAGTATACAAAAGTATTTTCTGGGATACTTTTGTCAGGCTGCATGATTATGCCTAACGTTTACCAGTTATTTCTAGTGTAGCATTTACCCCTGCAGGAGCTGATTGAGATTATGAATTCTCTGTTCTGTAACAACTCTTTAAGCTGCTCAGGGGTTTCAAACTGGCAGCCCTCCAGCTGTTGCGAAACTACAAGTCCCATCATGCCTCTGCCTTTGGGAGTCATGCTTGTAACTGTCAGTCTTGCAATGCCTCATGGGACTTGTAGTTTGGCAACAGCTGGAGGGCTGCCAGTTTGACACCTGTGTGCTAGGTGCTCCCTGACACATCTGGTTATAGTTGGATGTCAGACATACCTGTGTATCTTAAGTGTTAGTATGTTACTACTTTATAACAGTAAAGCCATGGCCAAAAGTTTTGAGAATGAAACAAATATTTATTTTCACAAAATCTGCTGCCTCAGTTTTTATGATGGCAATTTGCATACACTCCAAAAAGTTCTGAAGAGTAATCATATGAATTTCAAATTAATTGCAGTCCCTAATTAAGTCCCTCTTTGCCATACAAATGAAATAAATCCCCAAAAAACATTTCAGCTCTGCCACATAAGGATCAGCTGACATCATGTAAGTGATTCTCACAATAACACAGGTGTCAGTGTTGATGAGGGCAAGACTGGAGATCACTCTATCATGCTGACTGAGTTAGAATAACAGACTGAAAGCTTTAAAAGGAGGGTGGTGCTTGAAATCATTGTTCTTTCTCTATTAACCATGGTTTCCTGCAAGGAAACACGTGCAGTCATCATTGCTCTACACAAAAAGGGATTCACAGGCAACAATATTGCTGCTACTAAGATTGCACCTAAATCAACCATTTATCAAGTCATCAAGAAGAGAGGTTCAGTTGTTGTAAAGAAGATTTCAGGATGCCCAAGAAAGTTCAGCAAGCGCCAGGGCAGTCTTCTAAAGTTGATTCAGCTGCGGGATCAGGGTACCACTAGTGCAGAACTTGCTCAGGAAAGGCAGCAGGCAGGTGTGATTTCATCTGCATGCGCAATGAGGCGAAGACTTTTGGAGGATGGCCTGCTGTTAAGAAGGGCAGCAAAGAAGCCACTTCTCTCCAGGTAAAAAAAATAAGGGACAGACTGATATTCTGCAAAAGATACAGGGATTGGACTGCTGAGGACTGGGGTAAAGTCATTTTCTCTGATCGTTTGAGGCATCCGGAAAAAACCTTGTCTGGTGAAGAAAAGGTGAGTGCTACCATCAGTCCTGTGTCATGCCAACAGTAAAGCATCCTGAGACCATTCATATGTGGGGTTGCTTTTCAGCCAAGGGAGTGGGCTCATTCACAATTTTGCCTAAGAACACAGCCATGAATAGAGATGGTACAAAAACACAGTCGGAAAGTAACTTCTCCCAACAATCCAAGAACAGTTTGGTGATGAACAATGCTTTTTCCAGCATGATGGAGCACCATGCCATAAGGCCAAAGTGATAACGAAGTGGCTTGGGGTGCAAAACATTGCAATTTTGGGTCTGTGGCTAGGAAACTCCCCAGACATTAATCCCATTGAGAACTTGTGGTCAATCCTCAAGAGGCAGGTGAAAAAAAAACCCTCACAAATTCTGACAAGCTCCAAGCTTTCATTATGCAAGAATGGGCTGCCATTAGTAAGGATGTGGCCCAGAAGTTGATTGACAGCATGTCAGGATGAATTGCAGAGGTCTTGAAAAAGAAGGGTCAACACTGCAAATATTGACTCTTTGCATAAACGTAATGTAATTGTCAATAAAAGCCTTTGACGCTTAAGAAATGCTTGTAATTATACTAAAGTATACCATAGTAATATCTGACAAAAAGATCTAAAAACTGAAGCAGCAGAATGTGTGAAAATTAATATTTGTGTCATTCTAAAAACCTTTGGCTATGGCTATACACAGAAAATAGGCCAGAAGCAACTGAATGGTAAATTAAACGGATGTATTATGACAACACAGTTAAACAATGCATGAATCAGTAAACAGGCAATTGCACATGTTTAAAGATGCTATAATAGACAATGTGGGCACTGACCCATAAGATGGCAATCAACTAAATTGTAGTATTGCTAAACCAAATTTTAATTGATGCAATAAGGTTAAAAGTATTGGCATTAGCTAAAAAAAATGTTCTTGTGTGCACGCTATGCATACATCCCTAAAAGTGGCTATAAAGTGCTGGTTGCCATATTGTCAATATTAGTTGGTTATCTATGGGGCCCTTCAGTAAAGTGGTGCATGTGAAGCTGTCCTTTTAAGAGTCTGCAATATATGGCTGATGGGCTGCTAGGTAAGGAGCAGTCTCTATTTTTCTAACTGTGTGCAGCAAGGGATTAAGCTTTGTATCTCCCTCACCACTCCTGGCATGCAGCAGGTCTGGTCCCATATGCTTGGCAGTCGGTTGTCTCATAATTCTCATTTCTCACAATCAGGCCCTTATGACAATAAATCTCCCCAGCTCTGGTCCCAAGACACACCTCTCTGTTGCTCAATTTCTCAGCTCCCTGTGTGCCCAGAAAACAGCAGCAGGCCTGCAGACCTGGTTCCCCTGCTGCTCATCTCTTCTACAGCTGTCTCTCTGGTGGAGCGCTGGCAGACCCAGCAGCAGGTCTGCACCACTCTGCTTCCCCTTAGCAACGACCCCACCCTCTGGTAATTTGCTTAGGAAAATTCCATGCCCCTCCGCCCCCCCCCCCCATTTGAAGGAATCACTGGGTGTGGAAGTCCAAGCCCCCATTAGTCTGCCCTGTATAGTGCTTCTTTTAGAACTACAATTCTAAATTATATCCGATTAGTCCACCACCCTGCTGAGGGGGTGGGGGAGGAATGGGAGAATTTCACCCAGGGCCATTCCTGTCAGCAGCCCCCCCAACAACACAGCAGCCACTCATTAGTGTGGGGGGGGGAGGAAGCGGGCATACAGCTGGTAGAGCACCCAGCTAGAATTATTTATGTAGAGTGAGCCATCATACAAGATTAAATTTGTCACTTAAAGTGATACTAAAACTAAAAATATTTTTACCTTATTGCATTGTTTGCTTTAAGGTAAAAAACGTTTTTAGTTTCCCTGTGCTTCCCCTTCTCTGTGTGGAGGGGAGACGAGATCACCGCTCTGCACAGCTGCATCTCTTCTCCCCTCTCTTCCTCTTCACACAGGGACTCAAACAGCAGTAAGAGCCATTGGCTCTTGCTGCTGTCAATCAAATGCAGTGAAGAGGAAGTGGGGGGCAGGGCTAAGCCCTGCTGTGTAGTGATCGTGGCTCCATAGACACACAGTTTGAGAGCGAGCACACAGCGTGTGTCCCCTAGCAAACTGCTTGCTATATGGACACACGGGGATCCACGAAGAGGAGGATTGGGACTGCTCTATGCAATACCACTGCACAGAGCAAAAATCTGCCTTTAGTAACACTTTAACAAAAGAGTAATGACTAGATCCAGGATTTTGAGATGTGGCTAAATTACTCTATGTGATGACTCTCATGTACCTATAATCTAGGAAAATGACTGATGACTCACAGTAGCTTGCGCTTATCCAGACATCAGCAACCTAACCAATTATTACACATCATGGGTAAAGAATTATCTAGCATACTGCAGATATTTTATTCAGTCCAATACCTGTTAATCTTGTTTTCAATTTGTGCAGTATGTGTTATAATGGCAGCAGCTCAGAAAGGGACTACTAAAAAGAGTTTATCTGTTTAATGTCAGTTGATCGAAATAAAATTAAAAATGTAAGAAGCAATATTGTCCTCAATGAGTCAGCCATCTAGATAGTGATTGCCACACATGAGCGGTAATGGAGCCCTGCACTCTCCTGAAACTTGGATAGAGACATGACTCAGAGCATGCCAGTATAAATATGACTGAGAAGGAAATTAGTTATTGTCAGATCTGTAGAAGCTCATTATTTTTTAAGAGGAAAGGTTTTAGATCTTTAAAGTAGTATTCAAACCAATACCAAAAATGTAATATATTGCAACTTACTAATATTAGATGTGGTGGTTGCATTAGTTTCCTTTTTTTAAGTTTTTTTTCCACTCAGATTTTGCCTTGTAATTCAACCATATCTGTATTAAGCTCCATGAACACTTGGAGCCTACAAAAAAGCAGAAAAATGCTGGATAGAAAATGCTTATTATTAGCTGGTTGTTAAGGAGCAGGCGGCCTCCACGTCCTTAACAACCAATGACTCATCAGCTGCCAGCAGGAAGTTCCGGCATTAGGAGAGAAAAAAAACTGTGTGGGGGTCACCCCAATCCTTTCCAGACCCTTTAGGTTTGGTATGGATTTTAAGTGGACCCCCACACAAAAATGTTAACGCTGTGGAGTCCCCCCCCTCCTGAACCTATATCAGACCACATGCCTTCAACATGGGGGTGCTTTGAGGCAGGTGGGCTCCCTCCCCAAAGCACTTGTCCCCATGTTGATGGGGACAGGGGCCTTTAATCCACAACCCTGGGCAATGGTTGTAGGGGTCTGCAGGTGGGGGGCTTATCGGAAACTGGAAGCCCCATTTAGCAAGGGGGCCCCCAGATCTCGACCCCCTCCATGTTAATGAGTATGGGGTACATAGTATTCCTCCTTCACACGAGTATGGGGTACATACTCATTCACGCAAAAAAAAGAGGAGTGCAAACGGGTGGACTGACAACTCATGGGGCCCCCGGGCAATAGGGGATGATGGGGCCCCTGTGTCCTTGCCCACACCCAAAAGCCTATGAAAAAGCCAATGAAAGGTACCAGGGGCATCTCATGGGGCCCCCTACTGACCCCGAGCCCTCGGGCAGTGCCTGAGTGCTCAAATGGTCAGTCCGCCCCTAAGTACAAATTAAGTCCCCCGGAGCAGATCCATTGTCAGTCGCGATGAACACCTAAATTCAAACCTTACCAACCTGCATTAACCGCTTCCCAACCACCCAATAGCAGACATACTGCTATAGGGCGGCACGGGTGCACCAAATCACGTGTATATATACGTGATTTGCACTCATGCGGTGTTTGCAAGCGGGGGGGCGTGCGCGCGCCCTGCCGGCCCGCGTGTGCTGTGCTTTGATCCACAAGGGATCAATCATCCAATTTAGGCCAGTGATGTTTGGCCTTAATTGGATGATCGATTCCTGCCCTATCAGAGATCTTCCTGTACCTGTGTTCACACTTATACAGGTACAGGAAATTATTAAATCTTTTCTCTCTGGGAACATTCTGTGCCAGAGAGAGAAGAAACAAGACGCAGTGAGTACAAGCAGCACACTTTCACAGTTAGGACACATTTAACCCCTTGATCACCCCCCCCCCCAGTTAACCCCTTCATTTCCCTGTCACCAGTGTAATTAGTACAGTGTACAGATTTTTTGCTGATCAGTGTATTAGTGTCACCAGCGACTTCAGATAGTGTTAGCGTCCCTCTCAGATAGCGTCAGATTGCCCATCATTACACCAGTCATCACATTTAACCCCTTGATTGCCAGGAACACGCTCACATACACAATAAACCTCCATTGATAGTATGGTGTTTGAACGGATCAATATCTTTGATCAGATCAGTACTATACTAGCATTCACATTAGTATAGCGTCCCCAAAAATGCAGCGTTGGTGGAATCAGCCCCGGCACCTGCCAGCACCTATGTTTAGCCCCTACGCTTACCCCCCTCTCCCCCAACAAGTGCACTGTCAGTAGGTCACTGTCACTTGATACATTAGAAAAAGGAGAGACCCCCTAACGCTGGGACTTTAAGGGCTTAGAAAGTACTGGAAGTATTAAAAAAGTATACATTTTATTGTCAAAAAAGGTGATAACACAAAGACATACAATACAATACATCATACAGAGTCACAATAAAGCATCACAATCAGAAAATGAAGTTACATAATAAGGATACCCAATATGACTGTGTCTGACTGGTCTTAAAAGATACAAATTGGTATCACCATAGATGTAACAAAGCTGCAGAGATATTAATCTAATTGTTCCAACGCGTTTCAGAGTGATTCCACTCCTTCCTCAGGGAAAAGAGAACAACTCTGCATATGCATTTTCTGATTGTGATGCTTTATTATGACTCTGTATGATGTATTGTATTATATGTCTTTGTGTTATCACCTTGTTTGATAATAAAATGTACACTTTTTTAATACTTCCAGTACTTTCTAAGCCCTTCAAGTCCTAGTATTAGGGGTCTCTCCTTTTTCCAATGTATCAATTGACAGTGACCTTTTTCCAATTGTTGTCTTGGGGATGTTGGCTTATAATCAGGAAGTTTTTTCTTCTTTTCACTTGATACATTGCACACAAAACCGCAGTGTTCACAGAATCGAGGCCTGATCTCTGTTAGCACTTGGCGGTAATTTTTTTTATAATGGTTCAAGCAGTCCATGACAGCTAGGTGCTCTTTTTCTCGTGAGTTGCACTAGGTACCTATAAATTTGGTGGCCAAAATGTCAAGTGAAAGGTACACTAGTGAAGAGGCCTACAGGATTCTGAGCATGTCAGGTGAGAGCGAAGGGGAAGACTAACTGACACAATCATCCTCAGAATACAAACCTGTAGACAGCAGCGGCACCCTGACCGATAGCTCAGATGATGGAGAAGAGGTCCCTGCTAAGGTCATGCATACCTGATCCCGTTCCCAGGTTGCTGAGATGTTACAGTCGCATAATGACTCTCATATGTAGCAGAGTGCCAGTACTAGTGCTGTTCTACCTTGGTGAACTGGCAAGCACCAGCAGCCTAGTACATCCTGGTCTTATACATACCAGCACTGCAGTATCACTTGGTGACGTGCAAGTCCCATAAGTGCAGTACAAGCTGGTGCGGTGGCGAGCACAAGTAGTGTCCCGCAGCCACCAAGAATTCACACACAGGCTCATAGAGCTCCTAGTATCCTTCTGGATGTGCTTGCAAATCCAGCTTGGCAGCCCACAAATTCCGCAGCACCCGTACATCCCCCATTCACTGCCCAACCCGGAAATTCAGGTTGAAACAGCAAATTTAACTGCTTCCCTTTGATTTTTTTGGAGCTGTTTTTCACAGAAGATCTTTATGCATTGATTGTGAATCAAAGCAATTTATATGCACAACAGTTTATCACCGCTAACCTAAATTCAAACCTTGCTATACCATTCGCATAGAAACCCATTACGGTTTCCAAATTTAAAGTTTTTTTTGGGCCTAACCTTCAACATGGGCATTACTAAAAAACATGAATTGCAGTTGTATTGGTCCACAGACCTGATTCATCATATGCCCGTGTTCTCAGCTTTCATGGCCAGGCATAGATATGAGAGTATAATGTGTTTTATTCATTTCAACAACAATACACTCTGTCGTCCTCAGGGTGACCCTGAATTTGACCAGCTCCACAAAATTCGGCCTCTCGTAAATCACCTTAACCAAAAATTTGCAGATGTTTATACTCCCCAGCAAAACATCTGCGTTGATGAGTCCCTCATTAATTTTTCTGGCCGCCTTGCATCCAAACAATTTCTCCCCAGCAAGCATGCCAGATATGGGGTCAAGATGTATAAGACCTATGAGAGGGCAACAGGCTATACATATAAGTTTCGGATTTACGAGGGAAAAAGATACTCACGTGGAGCCCCCCGGATTCCCAGACTGCATAGGAAGCAGTGGCAAGATAGTGTTGGACTTGGTGTCATCCTTTTTCCATATGAGTTACCATTTATACGTGAACAATTTTTATTCAAGCGTGCCACTATTTAGACTTTTGTACAATCTTGAAATTGGCGCATGTGGCACCGTGCAACCTAATCGCCGGGGCTTCCCCCAACGGTTTGTAAATAACCATCTTAGGGGGAAAAAGCCTGCTTGAGAAATGATGAATTGCTCGCAGTGAAGTGGAAGGACAAACAGGATTTTTCATCCTGTCTTCCATTCACACAGATATGACCATCCAAATTGCCATGGCAGTTGGTGCTGTTGAGAAACCCCTCTGTGTCCTCGACTATAAACTTAACATGGGAGGTGTGGACTTCAATGACCAGATGATGAATCCGTACTTAGTTTACAAAAAAGTGTCTGTTTATTTATTTCAGTTGGCTCTGTATAATGCTTTTGTGCTATACAAAGCAACTGGACGAAGTGAATTCTTCCTAAAATTCCAGGAAGAGATCATCATGGCCCTTTTGTATCCAGAAGGTGCTGTGGCCCAAACCCCCAACCCAGATGCAGTTAACCGGCTGCATGAGAGGCATTTTCCCGATGCTATTCTTGGTACCCGAACCCAAAGAACACCCCAAGAAAGATGTGTCTCTAGCAGACATGGAATTAGGCGTGACACCCATTTTTGTTGTACCTCCTGTCCTGGCCAACCTGGTCTCTGCCTCAATGACTGCTTCCGTCGCTACCACACACTAGTGGAATATTAGTATAGGGTACAGCACGGCACAGTTCAGGACACATATTTGCACAGGGTCTTGAAAGATGTTAGGTAGTCAGAAAACTTGCTATCGCATTTTGAGATACCCTACAGTCTAGTTAATTTCAAGTACAAAAAAAATTTAAAAATGTTAAAAAACAAAAAACAGTTGTCGTTTTTTGTTGTTCTTGAGTTACTGTTTTACTGTTAACCATTGCTGTTTTCTTTGCAGGAATGCCATTCATCTGCAAAACAGACCAGTTTATTCTGACATCAACAGGAACTTGCTCTCAAAATATACAGTGTGTGCAGCGCTGTTGGATGAGATTTTTCATCCGCAGATAAAAAAGAGCATATATGCCCAAGCATGGGGGACTGGGGTGGCCAGTGGGTGGATGGCCCCTGTGCTTCGGCATATATATTGTATAATATTTTTGGGCACATATTTCAATAAAAACATTTTTATTAAGTTACTGTTTTATTGAGTTAAGTTTTATTAAGTTACTGTTTTCTTTGCAGGAATGCCATTCAGCTGCAGCACCAACCTGTTTATTCTGACAGTAACAGGGTCGTGTTCTCAGAATATACATAAGTAGGTGTGTGCAGCGCTGTTGGATGAGATTTTTCATCTGCAGTTAAAAAAAAGGGCATACATGCCGAAGCATGGGGGCCTGGGGTGTCCAATGGGTGGATGGCCCCTATGCTTCGGTATATTTAAAAATAAAACATTTTTGGCAGAGATTTCTTCATCCACATCGACCAATGTGAATAGAGGAATTTGTTAGGTTCTTTTTTTTCCTTCAGCCCACAGGCTGAACGACAAAAAAGAACATTTCATGTGTGCCCACCATTAGAAGTGGGTGGATACAGGGCGCTATATTCTAATGATGGGCATACCACACACTTTTTCTGGAAAAAAAGAACCTAGCATATACCCAACAAGGACCAGTGACGTACTGGTACATCACTGGATATACCAGGATGATGCCTGCAGCTGCAGGCATCATCCTGGTATCATTTTTTTCAGTCGGTGATCAGCTTTCATGTAAAAGTAATTCTAGTGGCTAATTAGCTGCAGGATTGCTTTTACAAGCAGCGGGAAAAGATGTCCCCCTCCCCCGCTGCCTTCCACGGCCTTCTTGGGCAGCCCTGTGCCGTCAAGGGAACCTGAGAATGCAGCCGGTGTTTCTGCCAGCTTACCATAGAGCTGATTTGTAGATCGGAATGGTGCCAATCATCTCTATAGTTTAAGAAATTGGAAGCTACGAGCATTTTATCACTTCAGTTTTGCAGGATATAAACAGCGCCGTTTGTAAACTGAGAAAGCATCTGATCACACCGATCCTGGTGAGATTAGATAATGTAAGGACAGAGGAGATATCTAGAGTCTGATAGACCCCAGATTTCTCAAAAAAGAATATATGTCAATGCCCATTGAAGTTACAGGGGATATTTGCATTCCCTGTGATAGCATTAAAAAAAAGAACACCCTTGCCCCTGTGCGCGAGTGTTGACACCGTGTCAGTATGTAAACAGCTGTTGCACCATGCATGTGAGGTATCGCCACAAATGTCAGATCAAGAGCAGTAATTTTAGCACTAGATCTCCTCTGTAAATCTAAAATTGTAGCTTGTAAAGGCTTTTAAAGCGTTGTCTATGGATATTAAAAATGTATGCAGTTGGTCGCCATTGCATGGGGCGTGCGCAGTTTTAAAGCATGTCATGTTTGGTATCTATTTAATCGGCATAGCATCATATTTTATATTTTAGCAAATTGGGCAATATATTGTGTTTTTGTGCATTAAAAGTAAAAAAAGTTTTGTTTTTTTATTAAATTGCGTTTGGAAAATCGCTGTGCGAGTACTATGTGACATAAAAAATTGCAGCACCCACCAATTTATTCACTAGGGTGTCTGCTTTAAAAAAAATATATAATGTTTGGGGGTTCAAAGTAATTTCTTAGCAAAAAATACACATTTTTTCATGTGAACAAAAAGTGTCAGAAAAGGCTTGGTCTTCAGGTGGTTAGAAGAGTGATTGATGTGTGGCATAAACTTCTAATGCTGGGCATAAAATGCCCCCACTGCTCAAAATGACCCCACAAACTATTTGCTGAGAGGCATGTTGAGTCAATAGAAGAATACATTTTTTTACATTTTTGGAAAATGGCAAAAATACATATATTTTTTTTTTACACAAAATTGTCACTTAAATTATTTATTGTTCACACATGCCATGGGTGTATGTGGAATTACTCCCCAAAATACATTCTGCTACTTCTCCCGAGTATGGGGGTACCACATGTGAGAGACTTTTTGGCAGTCTAGCCAAGTACAGGACCCCAAAATCCAATAAGCACCTTCAGGCTTTTAAAGGGCTTTATTTCCTCATTACACTTCCTGACTACCTATCACAGTTGCAGAGGCCCTGAAATGCCAAGATAACACCAAACACCCCCAAAATTACCCCTTTTTGGAAAGTAAACACCCCTAGGAATTTGATAAGAAGCATGGTGAGAATTTTGCAGATCTTGTTTGTTGCCACAAGTTTTTGGAATGTTTTTGGAAGTTTTTGGGTGTCTACTTACAAAAATGGGTCATTTGGAGGGGTTGAGTGCTATCCTGGCATTTCAGGGCCTCCAAAACTGTGATAGGTAGTGAGGAAGTGAAATGAGGAAGGTACGCACCTTCAAGCTTTCGAAGTGGTCATTGGATTTCAGGCTCCTGTATGTGACTAGGATGTGGCAGAAAGTATTTTTTGGGGTGTAATTCCACATATACCCATGGCTTGTGTGAGCAATATATAATTTAAGTGACAATTGTATGTAAAAAAAGCAAAAACAAAATGTTTTTGTCATTTTCCAAAAACTTGTGGGAAAAAATAAATCTTCCATGGACTCAACATGCCTATCAGCAGATAGCTTAGGGTGTGTACTGTCTGAAAAGGGGTCATTTGGGAGTGTTTGTACTGTCCTGGTATTTTAGTACCTCAAGAAATGTGATAGGCAGTCAGAAAGTAAAAGCGGTGTTAATTCCATTATATATGCCAGGGGTCTCCAAACTTTATAAACAATGGCCAGTTTACTGTCCTTCAGACTTTAGGGGGGCTGGATTGTGGTCAGTGGGAGAAAAAAATGTCCTGGTGTTAGTGGGAGTAAACAATGCCCCATCATTTGTATTAACAGGAGATATAGTGCCCCATCACTGGTATCAATGGGAGTCAGTTGGAAGAATTAGTGTCCCTCATTGGTGTCAGTGGGAGGAATAGTGCTCCATCCTTGGTGTCAGTGGAAGGAATAGTGCCCCATCCTTGGTGTCAGTGGAAGGAATAGTGCATCATCCTTGGTGTCAGTAGGAGGAATAGTTTCCTATCATTGGCGCCAGTGGGAGGAATAATGCCCAAATATTGGTGTCAGTGGAAGGAATAGTGCCCCATCATTGGTGTTAGTGGAAGGAATAGTGCCCCATCATTGGTGTCAGTGGGAGGAATAGTGCCCCATCAATGGTGTCAGTGGGAGGAATTATGCCCATTACTGTTGTCAGTGGAAGAAATAGTGCCCCATCATTGGTGTCAGTGGGAGGAATAATGCCCCATTTTTGGTGTCAGTGGAAGCAATAGTGCCCCATTGTTAGTGTCAGTGTCAGGAACTATGCCCCACTGTTGCTGATAGCCCCCGGGCTACAGTTTGGAGACCACTACTGATCTATACCATAGTTTGTAGATGCTATAGCTTTCACACAAACCAATTAATATGCAGTTATTGGGATTTTTTTTTTACCAAAGACATGTAGCAAAATACATTTTGGCCTAAATGTATGTTTATAGCGCAAAAAAAAAAAAAAAACAGGTGATCAAATACCACCAAAAGAAAACTCTATTTGTGTGAAAAAAGGACATCAATTTCATTTATGTACAGCATTGCATGATCACACAACTGTCAGTTAAACTAACGCAGCACTGTACAGCAAAAAATGGTGTAAATTGCAGTATCTATACCATAGTTTGTAGATTCTATAACTTTCACACAAAGCAATCAATATACACTTATTGGGACTTTTTTTTACCAAAGACATGTAGCAAAATAACTTTTGGCCTAAATTTATGATGAAATTTGAGTTTTTTGGATATTTTTTATGACAGAAATGAGAAAATATTTTTTTCAACGTTTTCGGTCTTTTTTTGTTTATAGCGCAAAAAAAACAGGTGATCAAATACCACCAAAAGAAAGCTCTATTTATGTGAAAAAAGGACATACATTTCATTTATGTACAGCATTGCATGACCACGCAATTGTAAATTAAACTATATAGCAAAAATGGCTTAAATTGCAGTATCTATACCATAGTTTGTAGAAGCTATAACTTTCACACAAATGTTTTGCATTTAGTTTAGGTATAGCGTTGCATGACCGCACAATTATCAGTTAAGCTAGCGCAGTACTGTACAGCAAAAAAATTGTGTAAATTGCAGTATTTATACCATAGTTTTTAGGCGCTATAACTTTCGCACAAAGCAATCAATATACACTTATTGGGATTTTTTTTTTAGCAAAAACCTGTAGCAGAATACATTTTAGCCAAAATTTATGACTAACTTTGAGTATACTACATTTTTATAGCCGAAAGTAAAAATTGTCTTTTTTAAAAAATTTGGGGATTTTTTTGTTTATAGCGCAAAAAATAAAAAGCGCACAGGTGATCAAATACCACCAAAAGAAAGCTCTATTTGTGTGAAAGAAAGGACATAAATTTTGTTTGGGTACAGCATTGCATGTCTGTGCAGTTACCAGTTGAAATAGTGCAGCACCGAATAGCAAAAAAAGGCCTGGTCAAATCCTCTGGAGGGTAAGTGGTTAAAAAAAAATAAATGAGATAGATATAGATATAGATATATATATATATATATATATATATATATATATACGCACCTGAAGCTAGCTCCCCTGCCCCTATGAAGCTGAGCTGTCAGCTGGTGGAAGCCATCATCGGGTGCAGACCTTTTTTCTATTTTACGTGGGTTGGCAGAGTGGCGTTCATTGTGATTGACAATGAATTTACACTGGGGGGAAACAGTTTTTAATTTTTTTATTTTAATAAAGGACTTGTCAAAATCCTGTCTTTATTTACACTACTTTTACTTTTTTTTTGTTAATGACTAGGGGCACTATGTACCCCATACTCATTCACATGGGGGGTTGGGATCTGAGGGGAACTTGTTAAAGGGGGCTTCCAGATTCCTGTAATCCCCCATGTCCACAGACCCCCACAACCACCACCCAGGATTGTGGGGAAGAGGCCCTTGTCCCCACCAACATAGAGACAAGGTGCTTTGGTGGGGAGCCGCCCTGCCCCAAAGCACCTCCCCATGTTGAAGGCATGTCACCTTGTATGGTTCAGGAGGGGGGTGCTCATTTTTCCACCCCTTTTCTGGCCTGCCGGGCTGCATGCTCGGATAAGCATCTGATATGGATTGGGGGGGGGGGGCAGTGTTTTTCAATATTAGCTTGGGGTTCCCCTCAAAATCCGTACTAGACCTGAGAGTCCAGTGTGGATTTTGGGGGGGACCCCACGTCATATGTTTTTTGGCATGGGGTCTCCCTTAAGATCCTTATCAGACCCTAACAGCCTGGTATGGATTGGGGGACTCACACAGTTTCACAGCAGTATTGTTGGTTGAGAGGGAGGGTAGTCTTACATGTAATAGCAGATTTAAATATACTAATACACTGAAGCCAAACTCCTTCTAATACTTTATATGCAGTTACAGCAACATATTTTTTTTTCATTTTGGGATAAAGGTTTTAAATAAATAAATAAAAAGCTGATCATTGTAAGCACCCCTGTCAGTGGTAAATTGTTTATCTCAACCCCCTAACTGCTATATGCGCAAGAGAGCTTGTTCTTTTGCATAACTAACAGACTTACTGGCCAGATCACCAGGTGAAAACAAAGGAAAGAAAGCCTAAAAATGAAACCTAATGCAGTACCACATCTAAGAATTGGTAAGTTGCAATATAATAAATGTTTACTTTGAGTTTAATACCACTTTATGAGCAACATCAGGCAGCAACAAGCAGAATAAATGAACTGCTAATGCTATACAGAAAATGCTGCAGATGTCCTAAATGATGAGTGGGAACACAGTTGTCAGTTTGATTTTTGTTAGAAGTTAGCACTAGTATTTATGTAAACATGCATTTTTTTGTGTTTAAAGTGAATTATGTTTTATATTTTTATTTCTCTAAAGATAATACCTCCTGCAGGAAATTTTGTTAGTCCTTCCTCTCCACCCTTTGCTGTGGACAGTCTATTCAGGTTCCCTGTATAAGGGAGTAGACATTCCTCCCAGGAAGTTAGCATTGTAATTATATAGGCTTTATGTCTGGTGGTGATGACATATGTCTGAGAAAATACAGTATCTGCTATATACCTGAATCCGTAATACTTCCCTATGCTTAGTTTCAGTACAAGCCTGTAAACTTGCTTGCCCTGACAGTTGACAAACTGGATAACTAACATTCTGCATGGATCTACACCTCTCCAAGGTACTCAGCAAATTAAACCTCTGGAAGACTAGAACTGTCATATAAATGTAGCTGACATTCCAACTTTACAAACAGCTAGAGTCATAATGTCCTCATAATATTAACAACACACCCAATGAAGTCCTTCAGCATACAAAAAGAGATTGAGGGGCATATTTACAAAGCAGTCAATGTGACATCCAACAGACGTTCACAGGTGGTTAACAATTCCCTGTAATTTAAAACACATGCAGCGGGAAGAAACACCTGCATTAAAAATTGGTAAATCACAAAAAAAGGCTTATGCAGGCCATACATGGGTTTAATTCCGAACGCAAGTTCTTTAGAAAATCAGAAATTTCATGTGTTTTGTAATCCGATAGTGCCACCATTGATTTTCAAAATTCAACCAACCAAGCCTTCAATTTCACCTCATGTTGCTCCAGAAAAAAATTTTTGTGGCCAAGAATTTTCTTTTCTTTCCAGGTCACAGCTCATGCTCATTTCTTTTTCGTTTATATTTCCCGGACAATTCTCCCATCATTGATTCGAAATTAGTTCGTTTTTCAAAAAATTTCCAACATGCCTGTTCACTCAAATTCGATGGTCACACAAAAATCAGCCATTTCCGTGACCCAATAATGTGCGGGGAGCATTGTGCGCAGCACCCCCCTGTGTTGGTACAGCCCTAGTGATGTACAGGTATGTCGCTGGTCCTGTAGCTGCCACCTGTTCTCAGAACACTGCGGGTGGACAGGAACTGGTTAAAATGAATGAGTTGTTTTACAAAGTGAGGGTTTACCCAATAATGGTGTGAAATTCAAACGAAAATTCTTAGACACAGCAGAATGTGGATCCTGGTAATTGGGACCCGATGATCATCACAATGACAAAGCTGTTATGAATCAATCTGATTCATAGTATCTTTGCTTTTGTTCCTGGAGAGCTGTGATTGACCCACAGCTCTCACATGGTACATGGGCCAATCATAGCACCCTGTACCATGTGACCTGGCAAGCATTGCAATGAAGGAGCAATATTCTTTATTGCTCCTGTAATGCAAAGTGTAAACAAAAAAAAAAAATCCTGATCACCAGCCCAGAGTACTGCAATGTTACTATGGTAACATTGTACTACTTTGATGAAAGTATTTTTTTTAAAAAATATTTAAAAAAAGCAAAATAATGGTAAAAAAAATAAAAATACTGAGATAAATTATTTTTTATTTTTATTTTTTTAACTATTTGCTGACTGTGTGGGCGAGTGGCAGCTCTGGGCAAAGAGACTTACCCTTACGTCGCTTTCCATTTCCGGTTGTGCGTGCGGCCCCCGCTGCCCCCTATGCAGGTCCAGGGAGAGGAGAGAGAACACAGAACTGAGTAAAAGCACTACATTTTACACACGTGTTAGATTAGCACATTTAACCCTTTGATCACCCTATCACCAAGCCAGTGCTATTTCTACAGTGTCAGTATATAGAATTTTTCACTGATCACTGTATTACTGCCAAAAGCGACATCAGGGTTTGTAACCTCCCCTCCCAGCCAGGGTCAGCTAGCATTAGATTGCCTGCACACTATATCACTCACGCTATAGGTCGCTGATCACCATCATTACTAGTATAGTGTTTGTAGGGATCAATATATTGATCATGAACAGAACTATACTAGTGCCTCCTTAGTATAGTTTTCCTAGAAAAGCATTGTTAGCAGGATCAGCCCCATTCGCTGTCAACACTAGCATTTAGCCGGTCTGCTGTTTTTCATGGAAGATTTGCATGAGTTGATTGTGGGCCAAACCAATTTATGCACACAACAATACATCACCACCCACCAAAATTCAGCTTGTGCCAGACAATTCGTATGACCCTCAACATGGGCATTACAAAAAGGAATGAATTGTGGTCATATTGGTCCACAGACCCAATTCACCATATGCCCACCTACTTTGCCATTACATACAAGGACCAGCAACGTACTGACATGTCGCTGGACTTTGAGTGGTTATACCAGAATGATGCCTGCAGCTACAGCATCATCCTGGTATCGACCTTTTTTAGCTGGCAGTCTGCTTTCATGTAAAAACAATCCTAGCATCTAATTAGCCACTGGATCACATTTACAAGCATGGGGAAAGAATGTTGTTCCCCCCCTCCACCTCTTTCCATGGTTTTCTCGGTCTCTCTCATCCCACAGGGGAACCCAAGAATGTAGCCAGCAGTTACATTCTAAAACAATCGTAAGCTACGAGCATTGCACCATTTCTGTTTTGCCAGATAAAAACAGTGCCATTTTAAAGTTGGGAAAGCATATGATCACACCTATCTTTGTGTGATCAGATGCTTTTAAGAGATCTAGAGTCTATAGACCCCAGATTTCTCAGAAAAGAGTACCTGTCACTGCCTATTGCTATCACAGGGGATATTTACATTCCCGGTGATAACAATAAAAGTGATTTTAAAAAATGGTATGCGTGAGCAATATATAATTTAAGTGAAAACGTTGTGTAAAAAAAATTAATTTAGCACCTCAAGAAATGTGATAGGCAGTCGGAAAGTAAAAGCTGAGTAATGCAGGCCATAGACGGGTCAAAAATCGGTCGATTTCTCGGGCGAAAAAAAAATCGGCCGATTTTCGCACCATTAGTGGTGTAATTGGTCGGCCATTTTTTGGGGTTTTGGCACATTTTTTTTTATCGGTAAAGTTTGAAAAAAATTGTCCGATTTTGCCGATCGGCCAATTTTCCCGGCAATGATGGGCAAATCGGCCGATCGTTTTACCGATAAAAAATCTGCGCATGAGCCTTGGCCTGCAAGAAGAAGAAGAAAATGAAGAAGACGTAGAAGAAGAAAAAGAAGAATTCCAGTCTGCTATTTTATTTTATATGAAAATTATTGCGGTTGAAACAATATATCTATTTGTATCCGAATAAAAACATCTGTATCCGAAATGGATACAAATGGATACATTGTTGCAACCGCAATACTTTTTCATTTCAAATATAATAGCGGAGCTCTCTGCAAGGGACAGGAGTAATTAAATGCCGGCCGTAGACGGGACAAAAATCGGCCGATTTTTTTTTTTTTACCATTGGTGGTAACGTTGACCTATTTGTTTTTGTTTTTTGTTTTTGTTTTTTTTAAAACAACCGGTTTTCGACCCGTCTATGGCCTGCATAAGTTCCAATATACACTATATTGCCAAAAGTATCAGGACACCCCTCCAAATCATTGAATTTAGGTATTCCAATCACCTCCATGGTCACAGGTGTATAAAATCAAGCACCTAGATATGCAAACTGCTTCTACAAACATTTGTGAAAGAATAGGTCGCTCTCAGGAGCTCAGTGAATTCAAGATTGCCACCTGTACAATAAGTCCATCTGTGAAATTTCCTTGCTACTAAATATTCCACAGTCAACCGTTAGTAGTATTATAACAAAGTGGAAGCAACTGGGAACAACAGCAACTCAGCCACGAAGTGGTAGGCCATGTATAATGACAGAGCAGGGTCAGCGCAGGCTGAAGTGCACAGTGCGCAGAAGTTGCCAACTGTCTGCAGAGTCAATATCTAAAGACCTACAAACTTCATGAGGCCTTCAGATTAGCACAACAGTGTTTCCATGGCTGAGCAGCTGCATTCAAGCTTTACATCACCAAGTACAATGCAAAGTGTCAGATGCAGTGGTGTAAAGCACACTGCCACTGGACTCTAGAGCAGTGGAGATGTGTACTCTGGGGTAACAAATCACACTTCTCTGTCTAGCAATCCAATGGATGTGTCTGGGTTTTGCTGTTGACAGGAGAACGATACTTGCCTGACTGCATTGTGACTAATGTAAGGTTTGGTGGAGGGGGGGGGGGGGGTTATGATGTGGGGTTGTTTCTCAGCGGTTGGGCTTGGCCCCTTAGTTCCAGTGAAGGGAACTCTTAAGGTGTCAGTATACCAAGACATTTTGGACAATTTCATGCTCCCAACTTTGTGGGAACAGTTTGGGGATGCCCCTTCCTGTTCCAACATGACTGCGCACCAGTGCACAAAACAAGGTCCATAAAGACATGGTGAGCGAGTTTGGGGTGGAGGAACTTGACTGGCCTACACAGAGTCCTGACGTCAACCCGATAGAACACCTTTGGGATAAATTAGAGCGGAGACTGCGAGCCAGGCCTTCTTCTCCAATATCAATGCTTGATCTCGCAAAAAAAATAAAAAACCCAGTGGTGATCAAATACCACCAAAAGAAAGCTCTATGTGTGTGAAAAAAGGACATAAATTTTGTTTGGGTACAGCATTGCATAACCATGCAGTTGCCAGTTGAAATAGCGCAGTGCCGAATAGCAAAAAATGGCTTGGTCATTAAGGGAGGGTAAAGCCTCCAGAGGGCAAGTGGTTAAAATAGAAATGAAGCGCAAAACATTTGTGTAAAGATAAAAAACATGATAAAATACCCTTTTCTCCTTTTTTTTTTTTTTTGCGTGACCACATACCCTCTGTTCTCAGCTACACAGAGAGGTGAGAGAGGAAAAACAGCAGGACACTGGCCTTCCCAGTGAATGGCTGCCGGAGGGGGGGGGGTCAAGGGCATGGGTGTTGGCACAAGTCTGATCACTGGTGGAGAGCGGACTGAGTTCACAGTTCACAGCACAGCTAGAGAACTGCCCACACTCTGCTCTCATGCCTAGTGTGGTCAGTTTTTATTAGATCAGAGGAACTGACAGGAACAACAGGGATTTCGCACAAAGGAAACAATACATAGAGAACAGGGTATGTTTTCATACAAGTACATGTTACATTAGGCACGTATCAGGAATATAAAATGTTAATGTTTTAATAATATGTAAACCTAACTCCAGGAAGTACAATTACAATACAATTTAATAGAGTAGGAATCAAAGGGTCCTGTTTGTTAGAGCTTACAATCTAAGAGGGAGGGTCAAGTGATACAAAGGTCATAACTGTGGGGGATGAGCTGATGAAGAAAATAAAATACAGTTGTTAGGTGGAGGCTGGATAGGCTTTTCTGAAGAAAAGGATTTTCGGGGATAACTAAAAGCAGTGACAGGTACTCTTTACTGAGACATCTCAAGTCTATTAGACCCCAGATGTCTCCTCTTCCCATAAACAGATCTGATCACACCAAGATTGGTGTGCTCAGATGCTTTCCCAAGACAAAAATGACTTTGTTCACATCCAGTGAAAGCAGAAGTGACAAAGTACTTGTCAATTTCTATTTCCTATGCCATAGAGATGGCCAGGGATGTTCTAGTCCCTGTTCACCTCTATGATAAGCCACCAGAACTGCTGGATTCAACCCTAGGCTCTCTGGTGGGACGGGGGAACCCGAAGAGGCACTGGAGAACAGCGTGGGGGTGGTGGTGACTCCCCTCCATTGCCTGTAAAACCAAAAAAGCACTCCAGTAGCTAATTAGCCACTAGGATTGCTTTTACAAAAAACAGAGTCAGCTGCTGAATAAAAACATTACCAGGAATGATGCCTATAGCTGCAGGTATCATCCCAGGAAAGCACTTGAAACCGCCAATGTACAGTATATGTACGTATTGCACTCTTCAGGCACTATAGCAGCAGCTGACAGGTTAGTGCTGCTTCCTCAGTACCTGTTTTTTTTATTTCTCAATTGTTATATAGCAATTTTACATTGCGGGACTGTGCTGCAACTGTGAGCAGAGCATTTGGCTGATGGTAATGGTGTAGTCCATGTGTACATCCATGTTCAGTTGTAATGTTACAATTCCGGTGGGAGGCTGGAGGGCACTAAAGCATCTGCTCAGTCATCTGTTTTTCCCACTGCCCAACCTGAAAGAGCCCTAAGGCTGAATTAATCTACAAGGGCAGACTTCCCAATTGCATGATGAAAGGACTTCCAGTGATGCATTTCTCTGTTACATGCTAATGAAGTGTATGTACCATGACAGACCTGTATGACATTTTTCCCTTTTCTATGGAGAAGGGAGATTGAACAACGACTCATTTTTAAAAGACTAAAAATCTATAACAAGCACTTTCAGTGCTGCTGCTAAGTATTACAGTCTGATAATGACAAACAATGCTCAAATCTCTTGCATCACTTTTATTTATAAGGCGGTGTATGGCCACCCTAATGCTGCATTCACACCTCTGCATTTTATTGGGATGAGTTAAACTTAATCTTCTGAAAAACATGACTCCATAAGGATGAGTGGTAATGCATGCAATAGGACTGAATCATATGAAAAACTCAGATATTTGAGTGTAGCCTAAAGCGGGCCATAGATGGATTCAGCCAGTTCAGAAGGGACAGGCCAAATTGCAATCCATGTATGGCCATCCCCATTCAACACAAGTTGCTCAATAGATTAACTTCTGTCGAATGGGAATCCTGCAGCCCGCTATTCAGTGTATTCTGACAGTGGTGGAGTCCGGCTATCACAATACAATGTTTTTCAATCAGCCCACTGCATAATCTGAAAAAACAAGTAATCCATGGCCACCTTAAGCTTTACTGGGAACCCTGGTTCTAAAGCTGGGTATACACAAATTTAAATTTGTCTGGTTCAGTAGAAACTGAACGAATTTTGATCCGTATACCCCCCTCTATCTTTAAACCAGTTTCTGGTAAATGGTCCTGCTGGAAAACCAACATTCAGTTAGCTGCTGCAGCCCTGATCAGTGTATTCTGATGGGGTGGGTGTCCCGCTGTCAGAATACAGTAGCACGGCTGGAGAGACTTCTGCATCCACAACATCATGTATAGACAGCTTTAGACTTTTGTCCTTCCAATTTGTCCTGCTGAAATGTTATCTCCCAGCCTTTCAGTGGAAAATCATCACTCATCCTATTACTTGTCCATGTTCTGTATTGTGTATGGATTTTAGCAGGGCTTTTTTTCACAGAGAATAGGTGCAGGAACTCCCCCCCTCTGAGTCACCCCTGTCTTCACCCCCTACCCACTTCCAAGCATTGTCTCTTGGTTCCACCTATTACCCACCTCTCAGTAATGCCCCTTTTAAAATATACAGAACCAAATATCCGATTGTTGTGCTAAGTAATTTGGAATTTGATAAAGATAAAGCAGTAAAAGAGAACCCCTGCAGCTAGAAACAATAGATCCCCCAGCAACAATTGACCCCAGGCAGTAACATCAGATCTCTAAACCCTCCAGCAGCCAGCAATAATAGACTCCCTGCCCCAACAGTAGATCCTCTCCCAGCAACAAATGACCCCCAGAAAGATAAGATCCCCCTAGCACACCCCAGCACCCCTTGCCATTATATACATCCTGTGCTGGAGGTGCCGGAACTGTGTTCTACCATATTCCCGCTGAAAAAAAGCCCTGGATTTTAGTAAAACATTTGGACAATTAGTGACAACAATAAACCCTAAATGAAAGCATTAAATCTGTATACTACCAACAACCCTAGAGCTACAGTATGTTCACACTAGCCTGCTCAGTAAAGTGCAACGTTTTACCATGCAGGCCAATGAAGGGCCAAAATCAGCAGGACGCATTTCTGCACATCACACTGCATGTTTTTTTTTCAACTTTATTTGAAGTGCCACACTTGTTCATGTCACTGTACAGTAGTCCAGTGCATTGTGCTGCTGTGCAGTGACATGCAGTGCCATCCAGTGCAGAGTAGAAAAATGCAAACATGTTGCTTTTTTGTGCACGGCACCGCACTGCACATCACAACAGCAGTGTGAATGGGACATAAAGAAAACAATTGTTTTCTATGTGCCATAGCAGTGAAATGCGTTTATCCAGTGCAGAAAAAACATGAATCACTGCAAATAGTGTGACTGAGCCCTAAAACATACCGACAGAATCTGAAACTAGAGTAAGCCAATACTTTTTGTCTTCAAATGAGTGTCAGTAACTAGTGATTGTTTGAGACACGTGTGAGTCAACAGGCTACTCCCAGTTTAATAGGTAAAAGTAGGATATGTCATTATTATAGAATGGACCTAGTGATTAATGTTTGAAACGTGACTCAGTTACTGTGCCTGCTCCATGTGCCGTGCATTTTGAAGCTGCAAAGCCCTCTTAGAAACCTGGATAAATTACATTTATTATGCAAATCAGATTTAAAGCACAATCCTTTGTCCCATTCACCATGTTTGACACAGCTGTTACAGGCTGGGCATAAATTTGTACTGCTCTCTAATAAATTTGTTATAAAATTATATAGAGAATTCACGTAAGTCAGAAAAAAAGGTAGCTCAGGTGAAAAACTAAGGTAAGGGTCTCCCAGTCTCCCAGACCCTAACTCCAGTTAAATCAACCTACCGCAAATTATTTCAGTTATGGGTTAATTCATATGAATTGATATACATTTTTCTGCCTTCTATATCTCCTTCGTAACCCCAGTAATATAATTTAGGAAGTGTCTTAAAGCAGAGCTCCACCCAAAAGGGGAAGCTCCTCTTCTCAGCCTCCTCCCCTTCTCCACTGCCACATTTGGTACCTTTTGTGGAGGGGGGAGTGGGTACCTGTTTTTCCCACTTCCGGGACGTTCGGCCCCCCTTCTTCCCCTACAGCCTTCTGTGAGACTTCACAGGTCCCAAAAGACTGCGGCGCATTCACAAAGCACAGCGCACTTTGCGCATACGCAGTAGGAAACCGGCTGTGAAGCCACAAGGTGGGTTTCCCTTAGTCAAGATGGCAGCACTAGCACATGATAGCTCATTGAAGTATTGGCTCGGTGAGGACACCGCTGGATGCCTGGACAAGTAAGTGCCCTAATATTAAAAGTCAGCAGCTACAGACCGGACCTGTGGCACATCCTGGATACCGCTGCCTGGAGCCCGGTGTGGTGAGCTGCCAGGGGGAGACTAGGGCCGAGCCTCTAACCATAAATTTAGCCTCGGGGACCCATGGCCTGCTGAGGCCTACATTTGGAGGTGCCTGTGCACCCATTCCTGGGGTGAAGCGACACCCACCACATCCAGGGGTCTGTCAGAGGATAGCTGCTGCCTGGGGGGGGGGACATCTGAGCTGTCTACGTCAACCCTCCCGAATATCGGACACCCGGTGCTCTGTAATCCTCCAGGTGCAAATGACCTGGTTCCCTGTCTGGCTCCTGTATTGGCTTGGGATCCTGTGGGGGCCTGCACCTGTGTGGTCTGGGCCTCCAGCCTACATGAGGGGCTCCGACCCTACTTACGGACCATATCTCCCCCCCCCCTCGGAGTAATAGTGTCCTGGAATTACCACAAAAAGAGTTGTTGTCTCCTGTATCTGTACAGCTTCATTTATAGTTATTCAGTCATCTGTGAGGGCCGAGGGGACCAAATACCCAGATTCAGAGCCGAATACTTTAGTAACCATATTTTTCTGCCGGTGTGAATGATGATTGGGGATCACTAGAGGCAAGCCTTCAGGGGCTGGCAGAAGATCCGAAACTACACAAACTGCTAAAACCAATCGGGCTGCGGGGGCTAAAGAACTCGCCACTATGGCCACACCCGTGGACTTTAATTCTCTCATGATGGCAATTACCAATTGTCAAGCGGTGCTCACTACAAAAATAGAACATCTGCAGACTGACATAGGACTAATCTGGAGAGATCTTGATGCATTCCGGGGCAGAGCAGTGGTCAAGCAAAGGGTCAGTGATGCAGAAGACACCATCCACGACCATTTGGTGGAGATTCAAATGATGTGGGTTAAGGTCAAATGTTTTTTGGGAGTTTTTCGTTTTTTTCTCTGTTGCAAGGTACATTTGATATCTCCTGTGGTCTAGTCTATGTATGGTATCAAGCTGCTATACTGGTTCTTCTGATGCATATCTTACAGTTCTGTGTTTTCTTCCTGGGATTCAGCCTGGGTGGTCGCAACTCTGTTTTCAAGCACTTATTTTATGGTGCCTCCTTATCTGAAATGTATTTCCTGGAATGTGCAGAGCCTCAACTTCCCCGTGGATCATTCCTTGGACTTCCAATTTCTCAAGTCCTATAATCCACATACTTGTATTTTGCAAGAAACCCACGTGACGGGTTGGAAGTTGTCAATGAACAGTGCACTTCCATTGTATAAATTTACATATATTAGCTGCAATTGTCCAGCTAAATTTGATAGAATATGGGCTGGGTGGGTGGAGGCACAGGGCCTTACGGTGTAATCATTGGTGTTTTCACTTTGAGGTTGTGTCAATTTGTACTATTTGTCTGACTTGCTACCATTTGTGGTACCTACCTTTCTTCTTTATCCTTTTTCTTCCCCCTCTTCCCCATCTTGCCCTTCCCACTCTTTTTTCTTCAAGCATCGGCTCATGCTCTGAGATCCTATTCTCCACTCTTTTCCCTTGTGGGTAGTTGCCGTCTGCACTGTAATATGTATGTGCTTGCTAACTGTGCTCAGGATAATAGGTTGACTTTGTAAGATTCTCAGCATTGGAAGTTTGTATTCACTGTTTATCTACTGTATGCCACGAGCTTGACTGTTCTTATGTACCTTGGTTTGTTTATACTTTTGTACGATTTCAATAAATGCAACTGTTAAAAAAACTTTTTTCTTTTTGCTGTACCTGGGTGGATATGTCACTCCTCCACTGTATCTATGGTGAGGGCCATCGATGTCACCCTAGGCTGCTCTCCTGATATAGGCTACAAACATGACAGTTTCTCTTCATCTCCATTACATGAGATATGGGGGGGGGGGGTTTGGTAATTTACAAATTTACATAGGATAGCTCTGAAGGAAGATATTATTTGAAGATCACAAGAAATGACAAGGACACTGCAGTTCTGCCAAATCAAATATTTTGTGTTTTTGCCGAACAAGTTCTTAGCTGGAAAAAAGCTAAGGACTGTAAACTGCAATATATTGCATCTTTCTCCTTGGGTTTAGTTCTCCTTTAAGTATCAGTGTTCCTAAAATCTAGTGAATAACAGAACCAATCTGCAGCTATGAAAAGAAAAAAAGTTCAGTTTTGGGTGGGCTTAAAAGCCAAACAAGTAAATATAACCAGTGCCAGTGGAAACCACAAAATAGGCAGTATAGGTTTTCTATACAATAAGTGACTCCTGAAGGTCAACTAGAAGTCTCAACATTCAGAGGAATTTCAAAGGTGGATTATACCAGGGGAATGTATTTGGTAGCTTAGAACTCGTAGCTTTCCAGCATTACAATTGTGAGCAGAAGGAATATATTGTCAGTGAAGAACTGTATTGCATTAAACCTGGACAATTTCATAATGTTGGCTGCATTTACATTGGTATACTCTTTATGTTAGTAACTGAGTTAAGTAATATGAAAGTGTCAATGGGTGAACTAGAGTCCCAGTAGGTCAGCTTGTGAGTTGAGTAGCACCAAGGTACATTCATTTTCTAGAAAAAACCAGGTGGGATTTTTTATCCACTACTCCATCACTCTCTAGTGTTAGTTGTAAGATAATAACTGGCAAGTTGACAGACAGGCCATGCTTGCAGGGAGTAGTCTATTGAGTCATACGTTCCTCAAACAATTAGTAGTCACGGATACACATCAGCAGTATAGGGAATCAGTGAAGTCAAGCTTCACTTGTATGTAGGTATCAAGGTTATTAATACAATGTAAGCAGAGTGGATCACTAGTTTATTGTTACATTAAAGTGGAAGTCAAGGTAAATATTTTGTTTTCATCTAGAACAATCATTACCCCTGATCAGTGTGCTTTACTATTTACATCACTGCTTTACTTTACTGTACCATTTACATTATTGCTCTGTATCCAGCATTCCTGGTATATCAAGTACTATTATTATTATTATTATTATACAGGACTTATACAGCGCCAACAGTTTGCTCAGCGCTTTACATTATGGAGGGAGACAGTACAGTAACAATACAGTTCAATACAAGAGGGATTAGAGGGCCATGCTCCTTGGAGTTTACAATCTAGGAGGGAGGGGATAGTGGTACAAGAGGTAATTAGCTGTGGGGGATTGAGTGGTAGGAGGAGTATTGGATTCCAGTATTAGCTGGGGGCGAGGTAGGCTTCCTTGAAGAGATGGGTTTTCAGAGTGCGCCTAAAGGTGAGCAGAGTAGGCAATAGCCTGATAGCTTGGGGTAGGGAGTTCCAGAGGATGGGTGAAGCCCTTGAGAAATCCTGGAGACGAGCATGGGAGGAGGAGACAAGGGAGCTAGAGAGTAGGAGGTCTTGCGAGGAGCAGAGAGTCTGGGTGATATTTAGAGACAAGGTCGGTGATGTAATTAGGGGCAGTGTTATAAATGGCTTTATACGTCGGTGTTAGTGTTTTGAATTTTATCCGTTGGGCAATGGGAAGCCAGTGGAGGGATTGGCAGAGAGGGGTGGCAGATATAGAGCGGTTAGTAAGGTGAATGAGTCTGGCAGCAGCATTCATGGTGGACTGGAGTGGGGATAGCCTGCGGTGAGGTAGGCCAGTGAGGAGGGAGTTACAGTAGTCAAGACGAGATATAACAAGGGAGTGAATGAGTTGCTTAGTGGTTTCCGAGGTTAGGAGTGGTTGTATCTTGGAGATTTTGCGGAGGTGAAATCTACATTAGTTTGTCAGTGATTGGACCTGGGGCTGAAAGGACAGATTGGAGACTAGGATTACACCTAGTACCCTGGCGTGAGGGGTGGGGCTGATGGTAGTGTTGTTGATCTTGATGGAGAAGTCAGGGGGGGCACGGGTTGGGGGGAATACTAGGAGCTCAGTTTTGGAAAGGTTGAGTTTGAGGAAGTGGAGTGACATCCAATCCGATATGTCACTTAGTAGGCTAGTGATGCGATTGGAGACTGAGGGGGTGAGGTGAGGGGAAGAGAGATAGATTTGTGTGTCGTCGGCACAGAGATGGTAGTTGAAGCCGAGGGAGTTTATCAATTGGCCAAGGGAGGAGGTGTAGATGGAGAAGAGGAGGGGTCCGAGGACAGAGCCTTGAGGGACCCCGACAGAGAGGGAGTGAAGGGGAGGTGGCAGCTTTATACAGTGGGGATCAAAAGTTTGGGCACCCCAGCTAAAAATTTGTATTAATGTGCATAAAGAAGCCAAGGAAAGATGGAAAATCTCCAAAAGGCATCAAATTACAGATTAGACATTCTTATAATATGTCAACAAAAGTTAGAATTTATTTCCATCATTTACACTTTCAAAATAACAGAAAACAAAAAAATGGCGTCTGCAAAAGTTTGGGCACCCTGCAGAATTTATAGCATGCACTGCCCCCTTTGCCAAGCTGAGACCTGCCAGTGTCATGGATTGTTCTCAATCATCGTCTGGGAAGACCAGGTGATGTCAATCTCAAAGGTTTTAAATGCCCAGACTCATCTGACCTTGCCCCAACAATCAGCACCATGGGTTCTTCTAAGCAGTTGTTTAGAAAACTGAAACTGAAAATAGTTGACGCTCACAAAGCTGGAGAAGGCTATAAAAAGATAGCAAAGCGTTTTCAGATGTCAATATCCTCTGTTCGGAATGTAATTAAGAAATGGCAGTCATCAGGAACAGTGGAAGGTAAAGCAAGATCTGGAAGACCAAGAAAAATATCAGACAGAACAGCTCGCAGGATTGTGAGAAAAACAATTCAAAACCCACGTTTGACTGCACGATCCCTCCAGAAAGATCTGGCAGACACTGGAGTTGTGGTACACTATTCCACTATAAAGAGATACTTGTACAAATATGGTCTTCATGGAAGAGTCATCAGAAGAAAACCTCTTCTACGTCCTCACCACAAAAATCATCGTTTGAACTTTGCAAATGAACATATAGACAAGCCTGATGCATTTTGGAAACAAGTTCTGTGGACCGATGAGGTTAAAATTGAACTTTTTGGCCGGAATGAGCAAAGGTACGTTTGGAGAAGAAGGGGCACAGAATTTAATGAAAAGAACCTCTGTCCAACTGTTAAGCATGGGGTTGGATCAATCATGCTTTGGGATTGTGTTGCAGCCAGTGGCACAGGGAACATCTCACGAGTAGAAGGAAAAATGGATTCAATAAAATTTCAGCAAATTTTGGATGGTAACTTGATGCCATCTGTGAAAAAGCTGAAGTTAAAGAGAGGATGGCTTCTACAAATGGATAATGATCCTAAACACACCTCGAAATCCACGGGGGATTACATCAAGAGGTGTAAACTGAAGGTTTTGCCATGGCCTTCACAATCTCCTGACCTCAACATAATTGAAAATCTATGGATAGAACTTAAAAGAGCAGTGCGTGACAGACAGCCCAGAAATCTCAAAGAACTGGAAGACTTTTGTAAGGAAGAATGGGCAAAGATACCTCAAAGAAGAATTGAAAGACTCTTGGCTGGCTACAAAAAGCATTTACAAGCTGTGATACTTGCCAAAGGGGGCAGTACAAGATATTAACTCTGCAGGGTGCCCAAACTTTTGCAGACGCCATTTTTTTGTTTTCTGTTATTTTGAAAGTGTAAATGATGGAAATAAAATCTAACTTTTATTGACATATTATAAGAATGTCTAATCTGTAATTTGATGCCTTTTGGAGATTTTTCCATCTTTCCTTGGCTTCTTTTTGCACATTAATACAAATTTTTAGCTGGGGTGCCCAAACTTTCGATCCCCACTGTAGGTAAAACTGAAGGAGCGCTGCGTTAGATAGGAGGAGAACCAGGAGAGAGCAGAGTCTCGGAGACCAAGAGAGTGGAGTTTTTTGAGGAGGAGGGGATGGTCAACCGTATCAAAAGCCGCAGAGAGGTCAAGTAGTAGGAGTATAGTATAGTGGCCATTGGTTTTGGCGGTTAGTAGGTCATTGGTGAGTTTGAGTAGGGCAGTTTCGGTGGAGTGTAGGGGGCGGAAGCCGGACTGTAAAGGGTCGAGAAGGTTGTTGTTGGTGAGATGGGAGCTCAGGCGATTGTAGACTAAGCGTTCTAGGAGTTTATAGGTAAATGGCAGTAGGGAGATGGGTCTTAGGTTGTTTAGGTCGGAGGGGTCCAGGGAGGGTTTCTTAAGTATGGGAGTGATGTGCGCATGCTTTAGAGGGGAGGGGAAGGTACCGGTGGAGAGGGAAAGATTGAAGATGTGAGTGAGGGAGCATAGGATGGAAGAGGAGGGGGACCGCAGGAGTTGTGAGGGGACAGGGTCCAGAGGGCAGGTGGTGAGGCGTGCTTCGGAGAAAATCTTAGTGACCTCTTTGGTGGTAGTGAGCTTTACACTGCATCTGACACTTTGCATTGCACTTGGTGATGCAAGGCTTGGATGCAGCTGCTCGGCCATGGAAACCCATTTTATGAAGCTCTCTATGTACTGTTGTGCTAATCTGAATAATCTGAAGGCCACACAAAGTTTGGAGGTCTTTAGCTATTGACTCTGCAGACAGTTGGTGACTTCTACACAATTTGCGTTTCAGCATTCCCTGGCCCCCACTCTGTCATTTTACCTGGCCTACCACTTCATGACTGAGTTGCTGTTGTTCCCAGTTGTTTTCACTTTGTTACAATACCACTGACAAATGACCGTGGAATATTTAGTAGCAAGGGCATTTCACAGATGGACTTATTTCACAGGTGGCAACCTATCACAGTACCACACTTGAATTCATGGAGCTCCTTAGAACGACCCATTCTTTTACAAATGTTTGTAGAAGCAGTCTGCATGCCTAGGTGCTTGATTTTATACACCTGTGGCCATGGAGGTAATTGGAACACCTGAACCAAATGATTTGGAGGGGTGTTCCAATATGTATGGCAATATAACGTATATATATATATTTATATATATATATATATATATATATATACACACACACACACACTGTGTAAACACTTATTAGGCAAGTTGTATTTTTGAGGATTCATTTAATTTTTGAACAACTACAGTGCTCATGGTCAATCCAAAATGTTAATCAAACCTGAATAGTTAAGAAAGTAAAAGTGAAGTTTTGGCTTTCTTAGAAGAACATCTATGTGTGCACAATTATTGGGCTACTAAATGAAAAACGAAAATTCTCCCATCTCACTTCTTTATTTTCATCTGTTACAGAGAATAATAAACAAACAGCTCAAAATTTACAAATAAACATTTCTGACATTTAAAAAAAAAATCAGTGACCAATATAGCCACCCTTCATTTCAATAACAGTCATAAGCCTTCCATTCATGGAGTCAGTCAGTTTCTTGATCTGTTGACATACAACTTTTTGTGCAGCAGCAACCACAGCCTCTCAGACACTGTTCAAAGTGGTGTACTGTTTTCCTTCACTGTAAATCTCCCATTTAAGAAGGGCCCACAAGTTCTCAATAGGTTTTAGGTCAGGTGAGGAAGGGGGCCATGTCATTATTCTTTTATCTCTAAGGCCTTTTTGCTGGCTAGCCATGCAGTGGAGTACTTTGATGCATGCAATGGAGCATTGTCCTGCATAAATGTCAAGGCCTTCTTAAAAGATGCAGGCTTTTTCCTGTACCACTACTTGAAGACACTGTCTTCTAAAAACTGTCAGTAGGTTTGGGAGTTGATTTTGATTCCATATTCAAACTGGAAAAGGTCCAACTATCTCATCTTTAATAATACCAGCCCAAACCAGTTCCCCACATCCACCATGCTGGTGTCTGAGTTGAAGTTGAGCTCTGTGCCCATTACTGATCCAGCCACGAGTCCATCCATCTGGTCTGTCAGGAGTTACTCTCATCTCATCAGTCCATAAAACCTTTGAAAAATCTGTCTTCAGATATTTCTTAGCCCAGTCTTGACATTTCAACTTATGTGTCTTGTTCAGTGGTGGTCGGGTTTGAGCCTTCGTTACTTTGACCATGTCTCTGGGCACTGAACATCTTCTAGGTGTTCCAAGATAATATATCTAGTGTTTCTGGGAACTCCAGGTAGGTTGCAGTTATGGAATATGACAGCACTGGAGGATAATGGGCTCCTGGTAGCATCATGTGTAATTAATTTGACATTTTACAATTTTTGACTTTTCAGAGTTACTAGAATCTCTACTTTTTGGCCCATTTTGCTTAATATGCACACCTTGATATAGGGTGTTGATCTCCTTAGGCCACACACTCCCTCATTACACAAATACACATCACCTGATATGCTTAAATCCAATAAGCATTCACATTCACACAGCATAAAAATTATGATTTGGTCAAAATACTCACTTGCCCTATAATTGTGCACACAGTGTGTGTGTGTGTGTGTGTGTGTGTGTATATATATATATATATATATATATATATATATACATACACACAATAATCCAATGTGATAAAGGTAACTAAAGTGTTTAGTGCTCATGTATATAAAGTGCGACAAAGTGCAACAAAAGTCCATAAAGTGACTGGTGTAATAATGACTCATCCACAGGGGCAGACTGACAACTCATGGGGCCCCCGGGCAATAGGGGATCATGGGGCCCCTGTGTCCTTGCCCAAACTCAAAAAAGCCTATGAAAAAGGTACCGGGCATCTTATGGGGCCCCCTACTGACCCTGGGCCCTCGGGCAGTGCCAGAGTTTCCAAATGGTCAGTCCGCCCCTGCTCATCCACTGATCTGGACTGTTCATTACTTATCCTGTATGTGGACTGATCACCAAACACCTTCCCATGAAGTGAACACACACCAGCAGTAAAGCTACAAAACATGTAGCAAAGTCAGCATGTCATCCCAGGTAAGGGTCGCTTCAAGTGATACATACTTCTGCTCACAGTAACCGCTTCAGTATTGTACCCAGATTCAGTATCAGTTGCAGCCCATGAATACCATGATAGTGTAGCATTTTATTAAGACAGAGCCAAAGTTATGACATCCAAATGACAAGAAACAAATAATTATAACCAAATCGCTGGTAACTCACATGTAAAGCCACTGCCAACATAGATTGAGCAGCAGTGTGACAACAGCACCAAAGTATCCGCCACGACGCGTTTTCTCAAAGTGGATGTCTTCAGGGTTTGATTAGTTTACATGTTAATGCAGGTCATGTAGACCTTGACAAAGTGAATAATAAATATAAATAAAGAAATGAAATAAGGAATAGTATCAGGCTTGCTGCTGTGCAAGTTGCTTGCTGATAGAAGAGAGCAGAATGACAGGGACATATACTTATCATTATGGTGCTTTTTCTTTTTTGCTATGCTGTTGTAGACTGAGAGAACTTGAAAACCTGTAAGTGAAAGAGAAAATGCAACAGAGAAAGCTCAGGTCCCAACCAGACAGAACTTGTGCTGTGTGGCAAAGTTGTGTAAATCACTGGACAGAAACACAAATCCTTTGGCAGGTAAAGAGCTCTCATATATGCATTTCATCTGTGTTTACCAGTTTGCCTGAAGTTCAGTTTTACCCTAAGTTCACACATAAGCGTTTTCTGCAGCGTTTTGCATTTTGCAGAAACGCACTACAGTCCATTTAACATTATTTCCTTTGGAACACGTTCACATCTCCGCGTTTTCACCCAGTGCATTTTTTGGAAAGGGTCAGGGACTTTTTTGAACGCAAGAAGGTGCTTTTTTGGTTCTATAGACTTCAATGGAAATGATACAGAAAAACATGTAGTGCATACTTTATGCATCATTGTAAATCTGCCTAGCAACAAGGGAAAAAAAATGCAAAATGTGCCAGAAATGCATGCGCAAAAAAAAAACATTGCAGAAACAGATCAAATGCAAACTGCATAGGTGTGAACCTAGCCTTAAGGCACAAAATTCTAACTGGAAAGTATACAAAGTTTATGGAAACCATGGTAAAAGTGCAGTCTTCTCTGGACATCCTTCTCTTAACACCCCTCCTTTTATGGTGTAGGAGGGCTAATAAATGTATTACTAATTCCGATGTTCACAATAGATTTGATCATTGTTTGCAGTAATTGGTATTGTATACATTACTGAACCATTGATTGGCCAGCTGGAGACATTTCTAAGCTGTCCATTTATATAGAGGCCCCAGCTATGACAGAATGAGCAAAAAAATAAGCAGTGTTCCAGGGTATTAATACTCCTCTGCCAGGATGACATTCTCAAAACGTTCTGTTCTCACAAGGGTCCTAGTTGTTGTCTGATTGTATAGAACCACAGTCACCTAGTTCATCTTGACGTAGATACTCCACTTTGGTTGGATTATACCACCATCTCCTGGCAGCTATGTCCTATTATGATTTACACTGTACACTGCTAAACTAACATCAGACAGCAATTCATTGCTGTTAAAAAAAAAATCTACAGACACCTACTTAGGTGGAACTTTACTTACAAAATTACAATTTGCAAGCAGGCAGGGTTTTTAACGCAGAAGAGACATGCTCTGTGTCTTCTGTATTGAAGTATTCTTACTTAGTAATAGATAGATCCTCCTGTGCTTAAATAAATTCCTAACTCTAAGCTGCTCACACTAAAACCTATACCCAATAAGTGCAAATGACCAAAATATATAAAAAAAACAGTGTAGCGCTACTACTAAACAATACAACACACAAGTAAATATATCAGTGATTAAATAACGTGATATGATCCTGACAGGATCAAAAAGTGGGATATAATGATAATTGTGAAGAAATAAATCCTATCATTTAGTGAATGCAAACACAATCCCCCTTTATCCACAATTGAGGGATCCAATACTCTCATATAAAATAGTGAAAATGCATAAAACGTGAGTCCCCTATGTGGGGATATAACCAATACAAACAGTGAAAAGTGTCACACACCACACTTAACCACATCCAAATATACACATATATATTGCAATAACAAAAATTGTCCAAAGTAATTGAAAACATAAACAAGTGCACCAACTGTGATTTCCTGCAAGTGATGAAGTGTATAGGTGGTAACAGCAATAGTGTCAATCCTCAAGTGGCCAAAATTCCCCCTCACCTCCTTGCATTGACCACAAGGGCCAGCTCGCTTTTTTGGGATCACACTGATCCTTACAGGTACTTATTCATCACAGGATTCCCCTCAATGGTGGCATATACTCCTCTCCTTCTAAGGCCTCCTCCAGACAGATAGCGCTCTCCCATAAAGGATCATACCAATAAGACAAAAAGATCTTCCATAGTGTAATCTTGTGTAATAAATATAGAATATTCACAAAATAATGATAGCCCACTCACATTTGCTCCATCTCATATCAGCTTTCTACCTCATGCTATGGGTGTAGCAGTTAAAATCCCTGTAATTTTTTTTCTGATTTCATTGCTAGACAACATGGAAAGGAAATCTCTCCAAAGAGTTGACTTCATAGACAGTTGTCAATAGAACAAATGTCTCCATTTGGAAATTCCCCAGATTTTGGTTTTGTTGAGAACTTAAAATGTTATATTTTCCCTTATGTTATTCTCTATTTTTTTTTTTTAATGTGTTTAATTAACTATGTCATTGTATTATTGTTCAGTAGTACACTGACATCTAGTGGCGGTTTTGTGCCACTACAACTTGTTTAATATGTGATTTTGGTTTCTTCCTCTGTCCTCCTCTCCTGTTTAGTGCTAGTTAGTTCAGTCCTAGCTAGACCCTCCTTTTTTATTCCTCAGTCAGTGTTGGTCGCAGAGACAGAGCTTAGGAAAGTCATTGTTTTCTTACGCTTCAAAAGACTGGAAAACCATCCTCTGTACTGAAATTAGTTGACGTAAAATTGGGTTGGATTTAACTTTTGTGTCTTATTGAAAAGATAAGCTGCCTGTAGAAGGTGAAAAGTCAGCAGGTGACCATACTGTCCAGAAAGACTTTGTGTAAGAAGGTATGTCAATGCATAAAGCAGCATTGTAAACAGAACACCTTACATTTATTAAAAGAAAGTGACCACTGTCACCAGAACAAACAGAGAGTGTGAATGACATACAGTAAAAACATGAGCAATATCCTTCAAACTTAGATAGATCTCACAACGGTAAGAATCATAACTCGATAAAAAAAAATAAACAATTATCTACTGTATGAGCAGATGCAACGGGGTTACTTACTGAAGCTGGAGAGTGCAAAATCTGGTGCAGCTCTGCACAGAAACCAATCAGTTTCCAGGTTTTATTGTGAGAGCTTAACTGAACAAGCTGAAGTTAGAAACTGATTGGCTACCATGTACAGCTGAGCTGGATTCTGAGTGCACCAGTTATAGTAAAGCTGGCCATACACATAGCTTTTCGTTCAAGAATTTTCGTTTCAAGAATATTCGTTTTATTTTTTAATCTTTAGTGGGGTTATATCGATGTTTGTTTTGGACCGCAGTGACAGGAAAATTCAAAGGGGCAGGAAGGAAAACTTTTCTCGATCAAACAAATTTTTGGCCAGTATATGTGGTTATTGTTCAGAAATTACATTCATTTTAAACTCAAATGTTAAAAACAAAAGACAGTTTTCGAACGGCATTCATCCATTCACCGAATGTTCAAAGAATTTTCGTACGAATATTTTCATCTGCAAATCTACACGTGTATGGCCAGCTTTTATCTCTCCCAATGTCTAGGTGCTGGGTCTGTTTGCTTTTGAGGAGTTAAAATGTAAATCCAGCCAAAACATATTTCTGGTTGTAGATAGAAAAGGTTAGAACAACCTTCTTGACCCTTTACAGTCTGGCTTTCGCTCACTCCACTCCACTGAAACTGCCCTACTAAAACTCACTAATGATCTACTAACTGCTAAAACCAATGGCCACTGCTCCATATTCTTAATACTTGACCTCCCTGTGGCTTTTGATACGGTTGACCATCCCCTCCTCCTCAAAAAAAACCACTCTCTTGGCCTCAGAGACTCTGCTCTCTCCTGGTTCTCCTCCTATCTATCGCAGCACTCCTTCAGCGTTACCTATAACGCTGCCTCCTCCTCTTCACTCCCTCTTTCTATAGGTGTCCCTCAAGGTTCTGTCCTTGGACCCCTTCTCTTCTCCATCTACACCTCCTCCCTTGGTCACTTGATAAACTCCCATGGCTTTAAGTACCATCTCTATGCTGATGACACACAAATCTATCTTTCTACCCCTCACCTCACCCCTTCAGTCTCCTCTTGCATTACTAACCTACTAAGTGACATATCGGCATGGATGTCACTCCACTTCCTCAAACTCAATCTTTCCAAAACTGAGCTCTTGGTATTCCCCCCCAGCCCATGCCCCCTCCCCTGACTTTTCCATCAAGATCAATAACACAATCATCAGTCCCTCCCCTCATGCCAGGGTACTAGGTGTAATCCTAAACTCCCATCTGTCCTTTCAGTCCCATATCCAATCACTGTCCAAATCTTGTAGACTTCACCTCTGTAGCATCTCCAAGATACGGCCGTTCCTAACCTCGGAAACCACTAAGCAACTTATTCACTCCCTTGTTATATCTCGCCTTGACTATTGTAACTCCCTCCTCATTGGCCTACCTCATTGCAGGCTATCCCCTCTTCAGTCTATCATGAACGCTGCTGCCAGACTCATCCACCTTACTAACCGTTCTGTATCTGCCACCCCTCTCTGCCAATCCCTCCACTGGCTTCCCATTGCCCAACGGATAAAATTCAAAACATTAACAATAACATATAAAGCCATTTATAACTCTGCCCCAAATTACATTACCGATCTTGCCTCCAAATACCACCCAAACAGTACTCTCCACTCCTCGCTAGACCTCCTAATCTCTAGCTTCCTTGTCTCCTCCTCCCATGCTTGTCTCCAGGACTTCTCCAGAGCTTCTCCCATCCTCTGGAACTCTCTACCCCAATTTATCAGACTATCGCCTACTCTGCTCACTTTTAGGCGATCTCTGAAAACCTATCTCTTCAAGGAAGCCTATCCTGCCCTCAGTTAATAATGGAATCTTCTACTCTTCCAACCAGTCCATCCCCCACACTTACTACCTTTTGTACCACAAGCCCCTCCCTCCTAGATTGTAAGCTCCAAGGAGCAGGGCCCTCCTATCCCTCTTGTATTGAACTGTATTGTTGCTGTATTGTCTCCCGTTATATTGTAAAGCGCTGAGCAAACTGTTGGCGCTATATAAATCCTGTATAATAATAATAATAATAATAGAACGGGTCATTTAAGACATGGGAGCGATGGTGGGCACGTGAAGCCATTATCAGTGGCACCTGGAAGATTGATAGTTACATGTATTCAAATATGTTTGATATTTCACGAAATACATTGTTTTCAGGTATTATTCCACCTTAAGGCTGGCCATATACTGGACATTGTTTTCATTCAACCAGCAGGTTGAACGAAAGAAAATGACTCGATTCCCCCATCCACATCAAGTGTGTGGATGGGGGAATCGAGTCATTTTCTTTCGTTCAACCTGCTGGTTGAATGAAAACAATGTCCAGTGTATGCCTCTCACAGGTGATCGGTGTGTATAAATATGGTCCACTACGCTGTAAAACAATAATAAGAGTCTTGCTCCTTCATGGACAAGCTTGTTTGGTGGGTGCAGTGTGGTGCAGCAGCAGAGAACACACAGAGTCCGGAACTGCAGCAAGCGATGTATTGTATTGTAGAACTTGCAAAACAGTATAAAAACCCATCGGGGGCACACCCATTTGTGGAACTCATAACAGTAAGCTGGAGACAGCGAATATCAAGAGAAGTGGGGTACGGCCTGGCCGGTCCAACTCAAAAGGAAGGTTGCAGATGAAAACCCTAAGCTTTTCCTCCTTCTCTGGAAACTCTCCCTACAAAATACGTGCCAACACCTAGGGGCAGGGAATTAAAAGACTCGGCATGACTCAAGATGGACACCAGGGTCACCAACCGGAATTATCAGGTCTGCCCCAGAGGACCGAGGGAATCATAGAGAAACCCAGTTTCTCCTGACTTCTTCCTCCAGCTGCATTGCCATTCCGGACGAGTGCCACCTGCAGTGGAGAATGTAGCCTGCACCTGCTTACTATTGCTATACATTCATGATGTGCTATTAGTAGAGCATCAAGACAGGTACTCTTGATTTATCTTTTCTCTATTACAAGAAGAGAGGTGGGTGTTCTGGTAATGAGCACTTACTGATAATTCATAGTAGGCTGGCAATTCTCGGTGTGCTGTTCTGTTTAGTGATATGATCTGTTTCTGGAATCTCCTCCTGGCATCACACTCATGATGACACTCTCAGGACCTGATTTACTCTCCAGGTTGTATAATTGAGAGGGGAATAGTGTTCCCAATATAGATCAGAGCCATCTATCACTTTTATTACAGTCTCTCACTGCCCTTTTAATTCATGATATCAGGCTGGAGCTATCTAGGCCTGTAATGTGGCAGACCTGATAATTATTCTGAAAAGTTTCTCTGCAGTTTTTTTCTGTGTTGACCACATTGCTGTAAAGCAGACACACATGTATACATATTGTTATGGTGCAATCACAGCAATAACACCTGTTCTGGATTTGCATTATTTATTGCATTATTGCAATATTAAAGCCCAGCTTCAACTTCCTTTGAAAAAACAGTTATTGCGCAAATATTTTTAGCGAGTGATATACCGTATGTTCTGTCAGCTTTTAATTGTTGTCTGTGTCCCCAATTGTGAGATTTCTTCTCATTTCCCCTATACCTAATGGGTGTCAAACAGAACAAGAAAAGTGAAGTCCAAAAAGAATAGAAAGGTTAAAGAGACCCTGTTGCAAAACCATTTATTTCAGAAAAAAATCTTCCTATAAAATTATATGTGCATTCAACATATTATATTCATGTTATTTACAGTGGGGAAAATAATTATTTGATCCCCTGCAGATTTTGTAAGTTTGCCCACTAACAAAGAAATGAAGGGTCTAGAATTTTTATCATAGGTGTATGTTAAATGATAGAGACAGAATATCAACCAAAAATCCTGCTCTCTGCGGTTCTCTCAGGATCTCCCGTGCCACAAGGAGACCTGAGTATTCAGCCAATCTTGGTATGATTCGAAGCTTTTGAGGGCAGAGTAGAGATCTATTAGACCCCAGATCTCTCGCTAAAGAGTACCTGTCACTGTCTATTGCTATCATAGGGGATATTTATATTCCCTGTGATAACAATATGTGCCAAAAAAATAATAGGACAGTGTACAAAATAAATAAACAAATTTTAAAGAGCCCCCTATGTTCAGCCGGCTTCTGTTGGACAGGTTGTCATACAAATGTCATCCAGTTTCTGTTGAACCGGCTGATACTGGCTGATATTGGCCTGTGTGTACGGGACTTTAGGTGATGCTCCTGACAAACCAGATATCAAGGCAATGAAGCTAATCAGAAGTGGGACTTATCACCAACTGTAATGATGGCATTTTAAAGTGAACCTGTGCTTTGACCATGCAGGGTAAAACAGCAACCAATGCAATTGGGGAAACTCTGAGTTTGGAAATTAGCTGTGGGTCATGATCAGATCCTTGAAGTCCTATTGTCACTCTGCATGCACAATTGTGTTCAGTGTTGACATGCTCCCATAAGAAGGGACACACAGCTTTGATTCTATCTGAACACTCTTTGCTGAAGTCATTCGTCTTTTTCCTTGCTATATTGGTAAGTGGAAACTATGGTCTTTTTCATATGTTTTCATGTGATACACATGTGAAAGAGATTATTTTAATGTAAATAATCAGGTAAGTGTGCTAATGTTTTAACTATTGTGACATGCAGGCAGTCTGTCTCTTTAAGAGCTGCAGATATTGAGTCAGGCTATCCAGACAAGAAAGGGTGCTTGAGAACCAGGTACTCAAGTCCACAAGGACTGAACCTAGGGTCAGGTAAGGGGTGCTGGGCTAGTGAGTCAGTGCTGCAGTGGTAGCCAAAGGGTGTGCAGACTTGGAGAAGACTGGAGGAACAGACAGGGACCCTAAGGCTAGGGGTTAGGAGAACAAAAGGTCAGGAAGCTGAATGTGAGTCTTGGCAGAGATATGTTGAATAAAACCTGTGTGGGTAGCTGCCTATGAGTTTTATCTTCTTCTTTGAAAGAAAGTGGGCAAAGAGGCGTTTTAGGACTGGTTCACACTATAGAAACACAGTCCAGATGTGTTCCGGATGCGTTTCCGCATGCACGTTTTTCATGCACTTTTGATGCATTCCGGTGCGTTTTTGACATGTTCAAGTGAGTTTTTTTATGCATTCCAGTTCATTCCCCCCTCTTTTTCTTCAATTTAAATATGGACATGCACGTTCCAGTGCGTTTTTGATGCTTTCCAGTGCATTCTGGTGCCTTTTTGTATGTGTTTTACTGCATTCCAGTACAGTTCTGTGCAGAAAAAATGTAGCATGTTCTACTTTTTTTTGTCTGCATCCAGAACGCACTGGAACTACAAGCACTGATGTGAACTATGATATTGACAACCATATAACCTACTTTCTGTGCGCTTTGGATGCAGTAAAAAAAGCAACTGAAACGCATGTAGTGTGAACTGGTCCTTAAAGCTGTGTTAAACCCAAAAACAAAAATGTATTATGTTTTATCTTACCAGTACTTCCTAAAAGCTGTAATTCCTAAACCCTTCCTCCAATTTGGATGTGCATACCCTCAAATTAAACCCGAGAGTGTGCACTTTCAGCCCATATCCATTATATAACTATAGCTTGAGAATTGTTATGGTAAATACCTGACAAAAACTAAAATTGTGCCTGTGTCCAAATATATATGGACCTAATCTAAATCTGTATAAGCAGATTTAGATGAACTTGTCAAAAAATTTCAGGTCAAACTCCATTTAAAACTTTTTACGCAGCTACAGCAACAGTTTTCTTTCTTTTTTGGACAAAGGTTTTACATAAATACAAGCTGATCATTTTAAATCCCCGTCAGTAATAAAGACAGACATGAGAGAGGAACCCCCTAAATGAATTCGGACTTTGGAGGCATAAATATGTAAATTGAGAATAGAAAAAGTACAAACTCTTTATTTAGTCAAATTTTTACAATATGACAAACCATTCAAGATCATAGTATAACATCACCATCAAACGTGTTTGTTTAGTAAACTTTATATGGTCATACATAGTTAGCCATTTTTAAAAAACCATATTGTGACGTCACCAGAGACAATTTCTATAAATCCAACACATTTCGAAGTGACTTCACTCCTTCTTCAGGGAAAGAAAATAACTCTGCATAGTAGTGACATCATCTACAAGATTGAACATATATTTATTTGAAACATTGTTTATATCCACTGACAGTATTTTTGTAATTTTCAGTCAGTAGATATACTCACAATACGTAAAGGTATAGGGACACAAGTGAATCTTCCGCCAGAATTAAAAAACGAAAAACTTCAAATTGTCACCACCTCATAGGCCAGGGGACCGGCGAGCCCCGGGTACACATATTAAACTGAGCAAAACGGCTGTTCACTTTGTTAGAGAAATTTCCCCCCGAGCTTGGTGAATGCGGTGAAAGTTTCCAATCGCATACAAGGAAAATATAAAACATTTTTACTTGCACATGCTTGGATGATGGAAGTCAGCAGATCTTCACCTAATTCACCATTAGAAATCAACCCCAAAGTTTCAAAACCAATAAATAGTAAGTAAATAAATTCTTACATTTTGCAAAAGTTCGGATCTTTATTGTTATGTGTCACACTTTATGTTCCACTAGGTGGCGCTAGCCTTCCACACATGCAGATTGCATGTGGCACTACTGTATATTACCAAACAGAACATAATGCATCTAGAGCTGGGTTTGTTACACTATGGGTCAGGACCCAAACTGGAGTGCAGACATGTTTGCGATGGGTCTAAATGTCTGAAAAGTAAAGTTTAAAGGATAAGTTCACCTTTAAAAAAAAATAAATAAATGCACATTTGTTTGCAGGTAAAAAAAATGAGCATTTACTATTTTTTTTTTTGTAGGAGCCTGAAAAGCATTGCACCTGCGATCAGCAGATTGTGGAAGCAATTCAGGACCACTGCAGACTGTTAGTGTATCTGTCTGGTCACACCTTCTACAGGAAGACAGTACACAATGACAGGAAGAATCAATGAACCACATAGAGAGCTCAACAGGGCCCTGGTAGTTCATTAAGAACTAAAAGCTGACAGCTGTAAAGACTGTTGGTACTTGTAGTTCATTCATTCACAGATCTCTGTATATGAATGATGCAGCCGTGTGGTCATAGCCCCGCATGACTGTACTCTTTTATCCACTTGCCCTCCAGAGGATTTACCCCCCTTGCTTACCTGGCCTTTTTTTGTGATACAGCAATTTAACTGACAATTGCACGGTCATGCAACACTGTATATAAATTAAACGTGTGTCCTTTTTTCCCTCACAAATAGAGCTTTCTTTTAGTGGTATTTCATCACCTCTGCATTTTTTATTTTTTGCGCTATAAACAAAAAAATAGCAACAATTTTGAAAAAAAAACCCCAATATTTCTGACTTTTGCTATAAAACATATCCAGTAGAAAATTTTTTTAAAAATCTAATTTCTTCCTAAATTTAGGCCAAAATGTATTCTGCTACATGTCTTGGCTACAGAAATCCCAATACATGTAAATTAATTGGATTACGTGAAAATTATAGCATCTACAAATGGCGGTATATATACTGGGATTTTTTTTTTGTTACTAGTAATGGTGGCGATCAGCGACTTATAGCAGGACTGTGGTGGGCATTTTGACACTGGGGGGAACTGACTTGGGTAATTTTTATAAATTTTTTATTATTTTTTAAAGTTTTTTTTTATATAGTAGTAATGGCGGTGATCAGCGATTTATAGCCGGCTTGTGGGGGGCATTCTGACACTGGGTGGGAACTGACTAACTGCCACTGACATCTAATACAGTGATCAGTGCTAATTAAAATAATGTACCACTGAGGATTTACCCCCCTTCCTGATCAGGCCATTTTTTGCGTTACAGCGCTGCGTTACTTTAACTGACAATTGCACGGTCATGCAGTGCTGCACCCAAATGAAATTTACATCCTTTTTTCCCACGAATTGAGCTTTCTTTTGGTGGTATTTGATTGCCTGTGCATTTTTGTTTTTTGTGCTATAAAAAACAAAAGACTGACAATTTTGAGAAAAATAAACAATATTTTTGATTTTTTGCTATTAAACATGTCCAGTAAAAAAATAAAAAAAAATCTAATTTCGTCATAAATTTAGGCTAAAATGTATTCTGCTACATGTCTTTGCTAAAAAAAAAATCCCAATACGCAACTTTTAGCGGAACTGCAGCGGAAATTCTGACACTGGGGGGGAACTGACTTGGTGTCACTGACATCCCCAGTGACACCAATACAGTGATCAGTGCTAAAAAAGAGCACTGACACTGTACTAATGGCACTAGGCAGGAAGGGGTTAATATGAGGGGCGATTAAAGGGTTAGCTGTGTGCTGGGTATGTTTTACTACGGGGCGGTGTCTGTGTGCTTCACTGTAAGCACACTGCTTTGGAAAGCTGTGCTGTGCACAACCATCCAAAGTAGTGTGCCCGAGCTAACAAGGAAGAGAGCTGTTAGTAAACAAAACAGTTCTCCTCCCCGTTGGAGATCCTCGGTAATCACCTGGCGCCAGCAAGTAATCAACGGCCGGGACCCAGTGATTGACAGCCACGGCTGCGAGGATAGGGCACGAGCACACCTCGTGTGCACCCCCTACCCAGCAATGCAAAATCTTGTATAAATACGTGATTTTGCGCACTCGTGCCGCCCTGTAGCAGTGTTTCTGCTATAGGGCGGTTAGGAAGTGGCTAATATCCATAAGATGAAACACTCCTCCTGCACACTTTTTTTTCTTAATTTCAAACTTTACAATCATTTTAACCCTAGGTTCACACCTAAGCATTTTCTGCAGCATTTTGCAATTTGCAAGAAACTCAGTACAGTCAATTTAATTAGATTTTCTATGGGACATGTTCACACCTGTGCATTTTCACCTGGTGCATTTTTTGGAAAGGTCAGGGAGTTTTTTGATGCAAAAAGTTGCGTTTTTGTTTCTATAGACTGGAAACGTTGCAGAAAAGCATGTATTGCGTTTTTTGTTGTGTTTTGTATGCGTTTTTGCTGTTTTTTTATGCATTTTAAATCTGCCTAGCAACAAGAAAAATAAAAAAAGCAAGATGCATCAAAAACACAAGTGCAACAACGCAACGCAAAATGCAATGCAGACACGGCTCAAATGCAGCCTGCATTGGTGTGAACCTAGCTTAAGGAATGAAAGCCCACTTGAAATATACAGTGAAGGAAATAAGTATTTGATCCCCTGCTGATTTTGAATGTTTGCCCACTCACAAAAAAATGATCAGTCTAAAAATCGAATGGTATATAGCGCCAACAGTTTTCTCAGCACTTTACAATATAAAGGGTGACAATACAGCAACAATACAGTTCAATACAAGAGGGTTAGGAGAGCCCTGCTCCTTGGAGCTTACAATCTAAGAGGGAGGGGCTGGTGGTACAAAAGGTAATAACTGTGGGGGATGGACTGATAGGAGGAATGTTTTTGTTAATGTTTTGAATTTTATTTGTTGGGCAATGGGAAGCCAGTGGAGGGATTGGCAGAGAGGGAAGGAAGATACAGAACGGTTAGTAAGGTGGATGAGTCTGGCAGCAGCTTTCATGATAGACTGAAGAGGGGATAGCCTGCGATAAAGTAGGCCAATGAGGAGGGAGTTACAATAGTCAAGGCGAGATATAACCAGGGAGTGAATAAGTTGCTTAGTAGTGTCAGAGGTTAAGAACAGGTGTATCTTGGAGATGTTGCGGAGGTGAAGTCTACAAGATTTGGACAGTGACTGGATTTGGGGCTGAAAGGACATTATATGGTTTTTGGGAAATCTAAAGCAAATTTCTCAAGAAAATTGTATAATGTATGACCAGCCTAATCGTTGTATTCTGCCTACAGGTATGGCTCCCCACCAACAGAACACAATAGCACTGCAGAAGGAATTCCCCCATCAACAATGATTATGCTGATGGGAGAATTGAGCAATTTTATTTCCTATCACCCAGAGTGGAAGGAAAGGAAATTATATAAGCTAAGGCCTGCCTTATTTGTAAAGAAGGGGGGAGTGGGGAGTGGGAGTGAGTGTAAGAGATTTATATATGGAGCACTACTAGGAATGGTTACAGCCTCATAACATTTAAAGTCACTTGTGTGTTATCTACATCGTCCTTTGTTGAGTATTCAAATTAGAAACATAACCATTATTTAACCACTTCCCGTCCAGCCCATGTATATAAATGGCCAGACGGGAGCCGTGCAGGGGCGGGTGTCCGTTTATAAATGGCCTCCCTACCCCTTGCTTGTGCGCGCTCCCTGGGAGCGTGCAGCACCGCGATCCGGTGCCCGCTGTGTCCTCCGGACACAGTGGAACACCGATCGTTGTATGGGGGACCTCTGTGTGAGGTCCCAATCATGTGATCACTGCTTGGCCAATCAGTGATCACATGAAGCGTAGTAAGCAAGATGTCACTTCTGACATCATTGCCTACTACGTGTGAAATCTGTGAATGATCACAGAGACCACATGGTACAAGGCTATTTACAACAGCCTTGTACTATGTGACATGCTGTGACCAATCACAGCTCACACAGTATTTCTCAATGGCTGCAAGAATGCAGACAGAGAGAAGAAATGATTGCTTTTACAGCCTTTATGGGTGTAAAAGCAATTCAGTGTAAAAAAAAAAAAAATCTTCATAACCCCCCACAAGTAGTAGCAGTAGTATGCTGCTAGGGTGACAGTATGTAAAAAAAACCCCATAAATAATAATATAAAAAAATAAAGTAAAAATGTAAAAAAATTTTGAAAAATTATAATTTTTGGTTATAAACTAACTTATAAACTAAACTTTTTTACTAAAAAGATAACTGTATAAATTTTGGCAAAGATTATTTATTTGCTAAATTTTATAAGAAAAACACTTTATTTCAAAATTTTTGGACATTTTCATTTATATAACAAAAAAAAAAAATCCCAGTGCTGAATAAATACCACCAAAATAAAGTTTTATCTGTCTCAAAAAATGCTAGAAAATTCATATGGGTACAGTGTTGCATGACCGCGCAATTGTCATTCAAAGTGTGATAGCACTGAAAGCTGAAAAGTTGCCTGGACAGGAAGTGTCCGGACTTGAAGTGGTTAATCAGGGAGAAATACTGTATATGCATTTATGGACATTAGAACTAAAAGGCACATGATCTATAGTTTAATTTGGGAAAAATATGTACAGTGCTCAGCATATATGAGTACACCTCAACAGATTTGTCAGAAAACCTTTCCTTTCCTTTCAGAATCCACATTTGCTATGGGACACTATACTACAAAATACTCCCACAAATGCGGGCCATTGATTGCAAACAAGATTTGTTCACTTGCACACACAAACAAGTATTTTTCCTAACAAATTCATTCAAGACCATGTTGCCAAAATGAATACACCCCAATGAAAGTCTTAGGAACAAAGCTAAATTTTAGGCAACAAAATCCTAATTAACAAGAATTTAACTACAGGTGAGTCTAATTAATTATTAAACAGGTGTCCAGAAGACAGCTGATTTTAAAAGGGCGTTATTTGAAGCATTATTTCTCCTTTTGGACAAAAATAATAAATGCACATTTTTTTGCAGGTAAAAAAATGTGCATTTATAATTTCTGTCTACAGGAACCTGGAAAGCTTTGCACCAGAGATCAGTATACACTGTGTAGTCATGATCGGCACAGCGGTGTATAGAGCCATTCCCTGCTCCAGAACCATCCTAACTGTAAGGCAATTGCGTTACATAACAGAGAAAAACAAACAGAGGGTGCACCGGCCTAGGGCATTACCTTAAAGATGTTTAATGGATGTAAATAATAAGTATTATACTCACAAATGATCAATAATTAAAAGGCACATCATAAAGGAACAGCTTTGTCCAACTCACACTGCTTGTCTATCTGTAGTGAGAACTCTGGACATCCAAAGGGCTGACGGGTTTCAAGGACTAGCCTCTTCCTCAAGGCTCTGAGACTTGGAGGAAGAGGCTAGTCTTCAAAACGCATCAGCCTTTTGGATGTCCAGAGTTCTCACTACAGATAGACACGCAGTGTGAATTAGACAGAGCTGTTCCGTTATAATGTGCCTTTTAATTATTGATCATTTGTGAGTATAATACTTATTATTTACATCCAGGAAATATTGTTAAGGTAATGCACTAGGCCGGTGCGCCCTCTGCTTGTTTTTCTCTATTCAGTACTTTGGACTCCCCCAGTCCTTTGAGGGCAGCAAGGCGTGCATATCCCAAGAACTTCCACATGTGGTCTTAATGACATTGAGTCCATCCCCAAGCACAGGAGTAACTGGGTTTTCCACTACTACACAATTGCATTACATACATAGGGCTGCTATTGCCTATTATTACACAGATTGTGATGAGCTGGGGCTTCCGTTTGGTGTACTATTTTGTACTTATGGGGACGATACTGCCTTCTGGTGTGTAAGGAGTTCTTTACTGGATGCTCATCATACCTGGTGCGGTTTTGCACCTATTAAATGTGAGTGCATTGTTATTGGTTGTTGTGCAATAAAAGGTTTTAAAATGATAAAGCACTATGTTTAGCTTTTTTTTTTGAGGAGCACAGCTGATCCAAGGTGTTTGTTTGGAGTTGGCGTCTTGGAGCTACCATTCAGCAAGTTGAACTTCAGAGTCCATACTATTGAGACCAAAAGTGCAGTTAGACCAAAAATTGTATGATGTCAGGTCACACTGTTGGAGGGGAGCAGATATATGGTGGAGGATAGTGCGCACCTGCATCCTGTGATACAGTCAGGTCCATAAATATTGGGACATCGACACAATTCTAACATTTTTGGCTCTATACACCACCACAATGGATTTGAAATGAAACTAACAAGATGTGCTTTAACTGCAGACTGTCAGCTTTAATTTGAGGGTATTTACATCCAAATCAGGTGAACGGTGTAGGAATTACAACAGTTTGCATATGTGCCTCCCACTTATTAAGGGACCAAAAGTAATGGGACAATTGGTTTCTCAGCTGTTCCATGGCCAGGTGTGTGTTATTCCCTCATTATCCCAATTACAATGAGCAGATAAAAGGTCCAGAGTTCATTTCAAGTGTGCTATTTGCATTTGGAATCTGTTGCTGTCAACTCTCAAGATGAGATCCAAAGAGCTGTCACTATCAGTGAAGCAAGCCATCATTAGGCTGAAAAAACAAAACAAACCCATCAGAGAGATAGCAAAAACATTAGGCATGGCCAAAACAACTGTTTGGAACATTCTTAAAAAGAACGAACGCACCGGTGAGCTCAGCAACACCAAAAGACCCGGAAGACCACGGGAAACAACTGTGGTGGATGACCGAAGAATTCTTTCCTCGGTGAAGAAAACACCCTTCACAACAGTTGGCCAGATCAAGAACACTCTCCAGGAGGTAGGTGTATGTGTGTCAAAGTCAACAATCAAAAGAAGACTTCACCAGAGTGAATACAGAGGGTTCACCACAAGATGTAAACCATTGGTGAGCCTCAAAAACAGGAAGGCCAGATTAGAGTTTGCCAAACGACATCTAAAAAAGCCTTCAAAGTTCTGGAACAACATCCTATGGACAGATGAGACCAAGATCAACTTGTACCAGAGTGATGGGAAGAGAAGAGTATGGAGAAGGAAAGGAACTGCTCTTGATCCTAAGCATACCACCTCATCAGTGAAGCATGGTGGTGGTAGTGTCATGGCGTGGGCATGTATGGCTGCCAATAGAACTGGTTCTCTTGTATTTATTGATGATGTGACTGCTGACAAATGCAGCAGGATGAATTCTGAAGTGTTTCGGGCAATATGATCTGCTCATATTCAGCCAAATGCTTCAGAACTTATTGGACGCCGCTTCACAGTGCAGATGGACAATGACCCAAAGCATACTGCAAAAGCAACCAAAGAGTTTTTTAAGTGAAAGAGGTGGAATGTTATGCAATGGCCAAGTCAATCACCTGACCTGAATCCGATTGAGCATGCATTTCACTTGCTGAAGACAAAACTGAAGGGAAAATGCCCCAAGAACAAGCAGGAACTGAAGACAGTTGCAGTAGAGGCCTGGCAGAGCATCACCAGGGATGAAACCCAGCGTCTGGTGATGTCTATGCGTTCCAGACTTCAGACTGTAATTGACTGCAAAGGATTTGCAACCAAGTATTAAAAAGTGAAAGTTTGATTTATGATTATTATTCTGTCCCATTACTTTTGGTTCCTTAATAAGTGGGAGGCACATATGCAAACTGTTGTAATTCCTACACCGTTCACCTGATTTGTAAATACCCTCAAATTAAAGCTGACAGTCTGCAGTTAAAGCACATCTTGTTCGTTTCATTTCAAATCCATTGTGGTGGTGTATAGAGCCAAAAATGTTAGAATTGTGTTGATGTCCCAATATTTATGGACCTGACTGTAGTTGCACTTGGTGGTCGTAATAATAAGGATTGTCCACAGAAAAATAGCCTTTGGACTTTTTTCACATTTTAATATTTTAAATCTTTATATTCTCATTTACATATTAATTTTTTGTGCTTAGGAATATATATTTCATTTATATATATATGTTTATTTATTTATTCTTTCCAGTTGATTTGTGTTCATATTTTGGTGTATGAATTGATTTTTTAACAAATGATTATGAATATGCAGCACAGCACTAATTACCATATACACTATTTCACTATTTTCCCTATTGAGACATAGGTTGTGTGCAATAGTGGCTACTGTACTAATATAATAATTTTCTTGACCATAGTAAGCGTTTAAGGTATATTTTTATATTTTTAGATTATTAATCTTACTTTCATGTAATGAGCTAAACAAATGTTCAATAAAACTCAATTTTGTCAAAATTTTGGAAATTGTTCTTGTGTTCATTGAGATATTGATTAAAATCTTACTTTTCAAAAGGGGTGTATTCATTTATGCTGAACACTGTACATCTATGGACATTTCTCAAATCAACAGACATTCTAAATATAAGTGCCCTAGTTCTTAAAAATCTATTTTTATGATGAACAAGTCATACCATGGCAACACACCTGTTACTAGGTGCAATAATTCCCGCTTCTTAATATAGTACTTAAATAGATACTGATTCATCAATTGCATGATAGCAAGATACTTATACATTAATACAAACATTTCCATACAAAAACATATTACCGGTAATATAAAAATACATGTATGAAACATATCACCCCTCTCCCATCCTGCCCACTCAAAAGAGTCTCTAAAATCAATATGTGATGACTTGAGATTGTGAGCCCAGACTGCTTTGGTGGCACTTGGAGTGTCTGCAGTGGAGTAGAGGCTTCAGTATGGAGCAGTGCTGATTGCTTTGGATTATCTAACAGTCTAGCGGGAGCTTTAGATCACACTATTCCATGTGGGAAGAGCTGAGACGGTCATCGAAGAGCACCAAACATTCAACAATTTTTCTCAATAAAGGGCTATCTTAAAAATGGGGTTATAAATAGAAGACTGAGGAGAAAATGGCCAATGTTTTATTCAGTAGAGAAAATGGCCACTGTTTTATTCAGTAGAGAAAATGGCCACTGTTGTGTTCAGTAGAGAAAATGGCCACTGTTTTGTTCAGTAGAGAAAATGGCCACTGTTGTATTCAGTATAGAAAATGGCCACTGTTGTATTCAATATAGAAAATGCCCACTGTTGTATTCAATATAGAAAATGGCCACTGTTGTATTCAGTATAGAAAATGGCCACTGTTGTGTTCAGTAGAGAAAATGGCCACTGTTGTATTCAGTATAGAAAATGGCCACTGTTGTATTCAGTATAGAAAATGGCCACTGTTGTATTCAGTATAGAAAATGGCCACTGTTGTGTTCAGTAGAGAAAATGGCCACTGTTGTATTCAGTAGAGAAAATGGCAACTGTTGTATTCAGTAGAGAAAATGTCCACTGTTTTACTCAGTAGAGAAAATGGCCACTGTATTATTCAGTAGAGAAAATGGCCACTGTTGTGTTCAGTAGAGAAAATGTCCACTGTTTTACTCAGTAGAGAAAATGGCCACTGTATTATTCAGTAGAGAAAATGGCCACTGTATTATTCAGTAGAGAAAATGGCCACTGTTGTGTTCAGTAGAGAAAATGGCCACTGCTTTATTCAGTATTCTTGCTGCTTCTACTCTCACAATGGAATACTATCCACAACCCCACATGAGAGTTAAGACCCCTAGTGCCAACAGTGCTGATTTTTCTCTGCTAAAATGCCACCTTTCTCAATGCACTGCATCCCTGGATATTCTGGCTCTTTGGAGTCCCATGTAATAGAATAAATCCATCCTTGGCCGTGTTAATTCCCTGCAGATTTTTAGGGAGGTTGCATTGTAGAGGTCAACCCATTTCTTGCCCTTGATGCTGTAGGCAGATGATGAGGTTAAAAAAATACCATTAGGATTTAGATATTTAAGACTCTAACTGTGACCAGCATTTGCGATACAATCCTTAATTCCATGCTTAATTCCTTGGATTTATTTGTTCTTATATGTTTCAAACATAGTTTATAATGAAGAAACTCTACAATGTATTTTTTTTAAATTCAAATATCGTGTTTACAAAATGATTGCAGAAGTATAATGAATTATTAAGCATTGTATAATGCTATATTGTAGTTACTGTTTCCTGAGAATTTAGTGCCTTGTCTGAAAGCACTATGTGTTATATGGATTAACCTCCTGGACATTGAATATTAGGTTGTCACACAGAGGTCACTACAAATGCCATCATACTTTGTTACACAAAGTCGTTTAATTACCAAAGAATTTAGTGTGGTGCCATTCACTTTCAGGTTACTCCATACAATCATCTGAAAAAGTACACTTGTCAAGGTCAGAAAGCATCTACCCTGACCAACCTTGGGTTCACCAAAGGCAGAGTCTGAGGAACAGGCGGTCCTCTCCAGATCTTCTGATAGTGGTGATGGGTTGGCTACCTTCCGTGGGTTCATTTATGCTCACACCACCATTTATTTTAAACTGTATCAATACATTGAGTTAATATACCACTAAAGCAGCGGTTCTCAACCTGGGGGTCGAACGACACTTTCACAGGGGTCGCCTAAGACCATCGGAAAACATATTTCCGATGGCCTTAGGAACCGAGACACCACTCCTCTATCCGTATCCAGGTGTGGGCGGGATGACATGCCGTCCCTGTCATCTGGACACACCCCCGGGATCAATCCTTCGCCGGTGATTGGCCGCCGGAACTGTAGCTCAGGAGAGGCACACAGGCGGCCAATCACCGACGAGGAGGTGGAGCTCGGAGAGGAGGAGCCGAGCGGCACCGCGAAGATCGAGCGAGTGAAGAGGAGGAGAGCGGCCGGAGAAGGAAGACATCTGACCGGTAAGTGTCTGTACCATGGGAGAGGGAGGGAGCGAGCGAGCCCAGGCTGGAGCAGGGGTCAGCAAGGTAAGTATCATTGGTGTCAGTGGGAGGAATAGTGCCCCATCATTGGTGTCACTAATACCAATGATGGGGCACTATTCCACCCCCCACTGACACCAACGATGGGGCACTATTCCTCCCCCCACTGACACCAACGATGGGGCACTATTCCTCCCCCCACTAACACCAACGATGGGGCACTATTCCTCCCCCCACTGACACCAACGATGGGGCACTATTCCTCCCCCCACTGACACCAACGATGGGGCACTATTCCTCCCACTGATACCAATGATGGGGCACTATTCCTCCCACTGATACCAACGATGGGGCACTATTGCTCCCCCTGATACCAATGATGGGGCACTATTCCTCCCACTGACACCAATGATGGGGGCACTATTCCTCCCACTGATACCAATGATGGGGCACTATTCCTCCCACTGACACCAATGATGGGGCACTTTTCCTCCCACTGACATCAGTGATGGGACACTATTCCTCCCACTGACAACAGTGATGGGGCACTATTCCATCCACTGACACCAATGATGGGGCACTATTCCTCCCACTGACACCAATGATGGGGCACTATTCCCCCCACTGACACCAATGATGGGGCACTATTCCTCCCACTGACACCAATGATGGGGCACTATTCCCCCCACTGACACCAATGATGGGGCACTATTCCTCCCACTGACACCAATGATGGGGCACTATTCCTCCCACTGACACCAATGATGGGGCACTATTCCTCCCACTGACACCAGTGATGGGGCACTATTCCTCCCACTGACACCAGTGTTGGGGCACTATTCCTCCCACTGATACCAGTGTTGGGGCACTATTCCTCCCACTGATACCAGTGATGGGGCACTATTCCTCCCACTGATACCAGTGATGGGTCACTATTCCTGCCACTGATACCAGTGATGGGACACTATTCCTTCCACTGACACCAGTGATGGGACACTATTCCTCCCACTGACACCAATGATGGGGCACTATTCCCCCCACTGACACCAATGATGGGGCACTATTCCCCCCACTGACACCAATGATGGGGCACTATTCCTCCCACTGACACCAATGATGGGGCACTATTCCCCCCACTGACACCTATGATGGGGCACTATTCCTCCCACTGACACCAATGATGGGGCACTATTCCCCCCACTGACACCAATGATGGGGCACTATTCCTCCCACTGACACCAATGATGGGGCACTATTCCCCCCACTGACACCTATGATGGGGCACTATTCCTCCCACTGACACCAATGATGGGGCACTATTCCCCCCACTGACACCAATGATGGGGCACTATTCCTCCCACTGACACCAATGATGGGGCACTATTCCCCCCACTGACACCAATGATGGGGCACTATTCCCCCCACTGACACCAATGATGGGGCACTATTCCTCCCACTGACACCAATGATGGGGCACTATTCCCCCCACTGACACCTATGATGGGGCACTATTCCTCCCACTGACACCAATGATGGGGCACTATTCCCCCCACTGACACCAATGATGGGGCACTATTCCTCCCACTGACACCAATGATGGGGCACTATTCCCCCCACTGACACCTATGATGGGGCACTATTCCTCCCACTGACACCAATGATGGGGCACTATTCCTCCCACTGACACCAATGATGGGGCACTATTCCTCCCACTGACACCAGTGTTGGGGCACTATTCCTCCCACTGACACCAGTGTTGGGGCACTATTCCTCCCACTGACACCAGTGATGGGACACTATTCCTCCCACTGACACCAGTGATGGGACACTATTCTTCCCACTGACACCAGTGATGGGGCACTATTCCTCCCACTGACACCAATGATGGGGCACTATTCCCCCCACTGACACCAATGATGGGGCACTATTACTCCCACTGACACAATGATGGGGCACTATTCCCCCCACTGACACCAATGATTGGGCACTATTCCTCCCACTGACACTAATGATGGGGCACTATTCCCCCCACTGACACCAATGATGGGGCACTATTCCTCCCACTGACACCAATGATGGGGCACTATTCCTCCCACTGACACCAATGATGGGGCACTATTCCTCCCACTGACACCAATGATGGGGCACTATTCCTCCCACTGACACCTATGGTGGGGCACTATTCCTCCCACTGACACCAATGATGGGGCACTATTCCTACCACTGACACCAATGATGGGGCACTATTCCTACCACTGATACCAATGATGGGGTACTATTCCTCCCACTGATACCAATGATGGGGCACTATTCCTACCACTGATACCAATGATGGGGTACTATTCCTCCCATTGACATCAGTGATGGGACACTATTCCTCCCACTGACACCAATGACGTGGCACTACTCCTCCCACTGCAAAATTACAGTTATGAAGTAGCAACGAAAATAATTTTATGGTTGGGGGTCACCACAACATGAGGAACTGTATTAAGGGGTCACGGCATTAGAAAGGTTGAGAACCACTGCACTAAACAGTCTGTTTCTTGATGCTAATTCACAGCTGGGTTAAAGTTGTCTGCTGGGGTCTATACTGCCAGTTAATAAAAGAAAGGGAATTGAGAGGCTGAAGTAGAGGAAGGCTGCATGACATGGTGATTTTGCGAGAGGGGCTTTGTCCTGGATTGACATCTGATATAATTGCCACACTTAAAAGAAATCGGGTGAAAACAGAACAAAGTCCTATGTCATACAGTATCCAGAGGAGGGAGCCCTGTATGCAGGCTGAGCACCCATCCACCCTTAAGGGGACCTCTGGACCCAGCAGTATCCCATACCTAATCCAAGCTTACTGACCAGATCTCAGAAGGATGCCCACCACCTGCTGACTACAGATTACTACCTAGGATTATTATTCCTACATGCGCATTATCCATGCGCTTCTGGTGAGTGCGCACTGCTGCTATTTTGATTTCAGTCACAACTCTATTGGGATAACTGCTTCATAGGAAACTACAGCTGGTGCCACCTGTTGAACTCTATTGATTTACATGTATTTTTACAGGAGCTTTCTACTTAATTTTTTATTTATCTATTGAGCGCTGCACTTTATTATACTTACTGCTACTACAAAGGTCACTGTGGTTACCTTAAGTGTCTCAGCCGCTATTTATCAAAGAGCGCTCACTATATCTTGTTTTATTTTAAAGCTGTCTATGCATGTATTCTTATAAGTACTTGTAGTACCTTTTACTTTATTCAACCAGATGTGTCAGCGGGACTAAGGTTGTTCTTGGAGTCGATACGCAGAACAGAGAACTCAAATTACCAAGTGGCTTCTGTGGGAGTACAGCTACAATAACAGTCTTACTCACAAAATCATCAGGTGAACCCCCCCCACCAGCCACCATGTGCAAGAAATGGTGAGCTGCAATTTATTACATTTTTTTTAATCCTGCTTAAAACTTTGAAAATGAAAAATAAAAACTGATTGATTGCTATGCACAGCTGCTCTAGATTCCAGCTGCTCCAGACTAAAGCTGGTTATACACAGTTTATTTTTCATTGAGTCAGCCAGCTATGTTTTGATATGGCTGTATATCTATATGATTGTATATCTTAGTAAGCACAAGCTCACTTTACACTTCATCACAAACAAATGAAATAAACAAATATAACAATGCCACGTATCAGTGTTCCATGTCCTGCATAAAGGACTTTATTTACAACATTGTGAAATGATACAGGGGCCAGTAAATATAACAAAAACATGCAAAAAAAAATAAGTACAGCGATCATTGAGTCAAAAGTGTATGCTCTCTTTAGGCTCCATGTACACGGAACACTTCTGAACGATGGAAACTGACTGCTGGAAAACGTAGGTAAAAAAAAGGTCTATTTAACCGTGTTTGCATAACGCATTTATGCGCGTTTATGTGCATTTGCGTTTAGAAGCGTTTTTTAAAGATAAGCACAGGAGAACCTCCCAAATGCAAAGAAAGCACTGAAAAGTGGTAAATTGTTTACTATTTCAGACTGTTTCAGAGAAATACACAGAGTAGAAGCAGATACAGCAGTATGTGTTGACATTAGCTAGGTGTGAGTTGCTCATTAACTTTTCTTTTGTTTCCAAGGGTGGGATAGGTGTCTGGTGGAGTAAGTCATTAAGGCCACCTGGCAGGGGATCTGGATGAGGAATTTGAGGTGTGAATGGTCATTTACATATCTTTTGTTTCCAAGAATGGGAGAGGTCTAAGGTGTGAATTGGTCATTACAATGTGTGACAAGCTTGGTAGAAACATCCTGTGTTCAGTGTTTTGTCCATCTGAGCACCTTGAAAATGCTTTGCATGCATTTTTCATGATGAAAAAAGGCTCTGGACAGCAGCGGGAACTGGAAAAGGTAAAAAAAATGAAATGATTTGCCGCGTTTACAAGCGTTTTGTGTTTGAAACGCTGATAAAATCGACTGCTGAACGCAAGTTTGATTCGTTCAAAAAAATTACTGTAAATTCAAATTCCTGTAAACAACTGTAAACGAAGATGTGTACATGGACACACAGGAAAACATTAGGGTGAGTTCATGGGCTGCTGAAAAAATGCTGAACAGCTCCTAAACGTGAGTTTATCAGCTGCAGTGTACATGAGCCCTTAATCTAAGTTAATATATGTATATTCAGCTAAAAAGGATCTTCCACCATCCAGCAGATCATTGTAGTATAACAAAAATAGAGAGTGCCACCACCTTATTCAAATGCACACTCACGTGACCATTAGCTGTAACAGGTACAGCAGACACAACGTTTCTCGGGCATGAATCCTACCCAAGTGTATCCACTTCCACACCGGAATCAGTCCTCTTAGGCAACACTCCCTGGAACAGATAAAGCTCACCAAAGAGCCAACAGAAAGCCATAGTGTAGAAGTTAGGGGGTAATTCACACCATGGTGCAGAGACATCAGTTTTTCTGCACTCATTCTGCAAAGGCAAAACAAAATCAGTTGTTCTCTATGTGTCCTGTTCACATCACAACAGTAGTATCACATGCAGATTTTTTCTGTGCAGGAATCTGCAACATATATAAAACTCATTGAAGCATGCATGAAAACTGATGTAAACTGATGTCTTTGCAAGTGAAATCTGTGCATCAGTTTCAATCAGTTATTCTGCACGTATGGTGTGAACAAGGTCTTAATAAAGGTTTATTGTAGAACGGCCAATCATCCAGTTAAAATAATGTGACAGTGAAAAAACAGTAAAAACTCACTGACAGAGCTGCTGATACCCCAGGATCATACATAGGTGTCTCAGGGATGATGTCATGCCCAGGGGCGGACTAACCATTTGGAAACTTGGGAACTGCCCGAGGGCCCGGGGTCAGTAGGGGGCCCAATGTGATGCCCCTGGTACCTTTTTCATAGGCTTTTTTGAGTTTGGACAAGGACACAGGGGCCCCATGATCCCCTATTGCTCGGGGGCCCCATGAGTTGTCAGTCCGCCCCTGGTCACACCGCTGTATGATCCCAGGTCGCTATGCAATCCTGTGTCATCAGCAGCTCTCTCAGTGAGTTTTTACTTTGCTGTCCACAGTGGAAATGCATGCACCTGAGGAAGATTTGTGCATGAGAAACATGCTGTGTCTGCTGTACCTGATACAGCTTATGGTCTGGTGAGTGTGCATTTGAATAAGGTGGTGGCACTCTTTATTTTCATAACACTACAATGATCTGCTGGATGGTGGAAGATTCTTTTTTTATTAAGGTAGTGGTGCTCTGTGTTTTTGTTACACTACTAGGATTGGATGGATGGTGGAAGATTTTTTTCCCTTGAATAAATATAGATTTTGATTGAAGAGAGACTTCACACTTGGCACATAGTTTTTTTGTGTGTTTTTGTTATATTCACTGGCACTGCACCATTTCACAATATTGTAAGTCTTTAGGTATGTCAAACTTTGTTTGCCAGCAGCCACATGTGTTATGACAATGCAGATTCATTCCAATACGTTTATGACTTTATTTAATTGACTTGGCAAAAATAAATGAGTGGCGAAAGGAGATAAGCACATTCAAAATTCAACATATACAAATAAGTTACAGCACACTATAATGACACTTAAAGTAAAGTCCCAATGAAAAAAAAAAATTTTTCTTCCATTCATTTTACTGCATTGGAACATTGCAGTCCAGTTTAAACAGGGCCTTTCAGTTTTTTTTAATATATTTATCTAGTAAAAAGAAAAGCCAGGACTGAAAGTTACCACCTAAGAGGGAAATGTATGGCATTCATAGTGAAATTTCTCAAATAGATAATATAGAAGCCCATATACAAGTGTCTCTTAAAACGGGGAAACTTGAATGGTTTGGTTACCGTATTTTTCGCTCCATAAGACGCACCTGACCATAAGACGTGCGTAGATTTTAGAGGAGAAAAACAAGAAAAAAATATTCTGAACCAATGGACTGCAGACACAGTACAGGGGATGACCAGAGACTGCGGACATAGTACAGGAGATGACCAGAGACTGCAGACATAGTACAGGGGATGACCAGAGACTGCAGACATAGTACAGGAGATGACCAGAGACTGCAGACATAGTACAGGGGATGACCAGAGACTGCGGACATAGGACAGGGGATGACCAGAGACTGCGGACACAGTACAGGAGATGGCCAGTGTTACGGATCCGCCAGGTGGTGCCTCTGGCAGCCCACTAGACGGAATCACCCGGAGCGTGGAGTCTAAGTCCCGGTCTGCGTTTTCACCAGGGCCCCTGATGGTGGGGATGGACTTGGAGCAGAACCAGGACCAGGTCACGACCTCAGAGCAATACCACCAGTGGCAGAGGGAACCTCCGGGGATGAGTGTAAACCAGAAGAGAGCCAGATGTGAGGAGGCCGGCAGGACCAGGCAGGATAAACCGGCGGTTGTCACCGTGGGGGATGGCGAGGTATAGGGACGGCAGGCAGAGAGTGGTCAGGTCACACGTAGGGTCAGTATCGTAGTCAGTCCGCAGAATGGTCAAACAAGCCGGGGGTCGGGATAGGAGAAGGCAGCGTAATCAGGCAATCCGGGTCAAACTCAGGAGAAGGCAGTGTAGTCAGACAATCCGGGTCAGAGCTGGAGCAGGCAGAAAGGTCAAACAATCCGGGTCAATAATCACAGGGCACAGGAAACTCAGGTAACAGGTCAGACCTTGCGGCAACTTGTGACAGTGCAGGGCATCTTTAAATATTGCGCCCTGCACTGTCATTGGCTGCCCAGGACGCGCCCCCGGGCTGTCATTGGCCGCCCAAGGCGCGACCGCGGCTCCTACTGCGCATGCGCGGCATCCTGTCAGCCGCGGCCCGCCGGGACCTGGTGCTTGTGCCCCGGCGTGAGCCGCTGCTAGTGCGCGTGCGCCGGGAAAGGAGCCACGGCGGTCCCTGACAGCCAGAGACTGCGGACACAGCACAGGAGATGACCAGAGACTGTGGACACAGCACAGGAGATGACCAGAGACTGCGGACACAGCACAGGAGATGACCAGAGACTGCTGACACAGCACAGGAGATGACCAGTGACTGCGGACACAGCACAGGAGATGACCAGAGACTGCGGACACAGTACAGGAGATGACCAGAGACTGCGGACACAGTACAGGAGATGACCAGAGACTGCGGACACAGCACAGGAGATGACCAGAGACTGCGGACACAGCACAGGAGATGACCAGAGACTGCGGACACAGCACAGGAGATGACCAGTGACTGCGGACACAGCACAGGAGATGACCAGAGACTGCGGACACAGTACAGGAGATGACCAGAGACTGTGGACACAGCACAGGAGATGACCAGAGACTGCAGACACAGTACAGGAGATGACCAGAGACTGCGGACACAGTACAGGTGTCAGGGCTCCAGGGTGTGACCAGAGGTATGTCAACTGACGCAGGGAAACGCAGGCTTCAGATATGTTATAACAATATAATTTATTAACACTAACAATACATAAACGCAGTGCAATACTAAAACATAACACAGTGCAAACGAACCAAACCAAACCACCCACAGATAACAATACATACAATGCAAGCGTCGTCAGGCAGGCCGGGTCAATAACAATCGGGCAGGTAGGAACAGGAGGAGCAGACAGAGAGTAGTCAGGTCACGAGCCGGGTACAGCAACTAACGGGCAGGTAGGTACAGGGGGTCAGGCAGAGAATAGTCGGGGTCACAAGCCAGGGATCAAACAGGAGAAGTCAGCAGAGGTCCGGATCAGGCAGGGTCAGCAACGAATCAGTCAGACAGGAACAGGGACAGGGACAGGGACAGGGATGCAGGTAACAAGATACAGGGGCCAAGAAAAACACACACCAAGGCCCAGACTGCAGGTCTGGCCATCCCTTAAATACACCTGCATAATCAGCTTCAGGTGTTTGGCTGGCTGCAGGGTTGAGTCTCTGATTGCTGAGAGCACCCGCTGGCCAGCCCTGGTACTGCAGCCCACAAGGCAGGTGAGTCCCACCATTACTGGCAAGTCCATTCCTGACAGTACCCCCCCCTCAAGGAGCGGCCTGAGGACGCTCCAAACAGTCCTAGCTGGGCAAAATGTTCCACCGCCCGGGTCTGGTAACTGGCGGGATATCAAAGACTGGCACATCGGGCTGGACTCCGGGCAGCGGCACATCGGGCTGGACTCCGGGCAGCGGCACATCGGGCTGGACTCCGGGCAGCGGCACATCGGGCAGGACTCCGGGCAGCGGCACATCGGGCAGGACTCCGGGCAGCGGCACATCGGGCTGGACACCGGATCACCAGGCGGAGCAGCAGGCACCGGGCCACCAGGCGGAGCAGCAGGCATCGGGCCACCAGGCGGAGCGACAGGCATTGGGCCCCCAGGCGGAGCGACAGGCACCGGGCCCCCAGGAGGGGCAACAGGCATCGGGCCCCCAGGAGGGGCAACAGGCATCGGGCCCCCAGGCGGAGCAGCAGGCACCGGGCCCCCCAGGCAGAGCGGCGGGCGGCGGGCTCCCCGGCGGAGAAGCAGGCACCGGGCCACCAGGCGTAGCGACAGGCATCAGGCCCCCAGGCGGGGCGGCGGGCGCCGGGCCCCCAAGTGGGGCGACAGGCATCGGGCCCCCAGGCGGGGCGACAACCATCGGGCTCCCAGGCGGGGCGGCGGGCGCCGGGCCCCCAGGCAGAGCGGCGGGCGCCGGGCCCTCAGGCAGAGAGGCGGGCACCGGGCCCCCAGGAGGGGTGGCAGGCACCGGGCCCCCAAGTGGAGCGACAGGTATCGGGCCCCCAGGCGGGGCGACGGGCGCCGGGCCCCCAGGCAGGGCGCCGGGCCCTCAGGCGGGGCGGCAGGCACCGGGCCCCCAGGAGGGGCGGCAGGCACCGGGCTCCCAGGAGGAGCGACGGGCGCCGGGCCCCCAGGCGGAGCGGCGGGCGCCGGACCCCCAGGAGGGACGGCAGGCACCGGGCCCCCAGGCGGAGCGGCGGGCACTGGGTCATCAGGCACGACAACAGGCATCGGGTCACCAGGCATCAGGTCATTTGGCTCGCCAGCGGGCACTGCGTCATCTGGCAAGGCAGTGGGCACCGAGTCACCAGGCACGACAGTGGGTTCCGAGTCAACTGGCATGACCACGGGCACTGGGTCAGATATTGGATCGTCTGGCTCGACAGCGGGCATCGGGTCACCAGGCATCAGGTCATTTGGCTCGACAGCAGGCACCACGTCATCTGGCAAGGCAGTGGGCACCGAGTCACCAGGCACGACAGTGGGCTCTGAGTCAATTGGCACGACAGCGGGCACCGGGTCATCAGGTACCGGATTGTCTGGATCGACAGCGGGCACCGGGTCATCTGGCGTTGGATCGTCTGGCTCGACAGCGGGCATCGGGTCACCAGGCATGACAGCGGGCACTGGGTCACCAGGCATCAGGTCATTTGGCTCGCCAGCGGGCACCGCGTCATCTGGCAAGGCAGTGGGCACCGAGTCACCAGGCACGACAGTGGGCTCCGAGTCAACTGGCATGACCGCAGGCACTGGGTCAGACATTGGATCATCTGGCCCGGCAGCGGGCATCGGGTCACCAGGCATGACAGCGGGCACTGGGTCATCAGGCATTGGATCGTCTGGCTCGACAGCGGGCATCGGGTCACCAGGCATGACAGCGGGCACCGGGTCATCAGGTACCGGATCGTCTGGATCGACAGCGGGCACCGGGTCATCTGGCGTTGGATCGTCTGGCTCGACAGCGGGCATCGGGTCACCAGGCATGACAGCGGGCACTGGGTCATCAGGTACCGGATCGTCTGGATCGACAGCGGGCATCGAGTCAACTGGCCTAATAGGATCATCAGGCTGGATCAGTTCATCAGGCTGGGTAGAGACATCAGGCTGAATGGAGGCATCAGGCTGAATAGAGGCATCAGGCTGAATGGAGGCATCGGGCTGAATGGAGGCATCGGGCTGAATGGAGGCATCAGGCTGGGTAGAGGCATCAGGCTGGGTAAAGACATCAGGCTGAATTGTGGGCGCCGAGGCACCAGGCTGCACCACGGAAGACAGGTTCTCAGATGGGAGGCTGACCGGTTTGGATACTGGCAGGATGGTATTGGTTGGAAAGAACTTTCGCCTTTTCCTGGTTTTAGTTACCGGAGCACTGTAAGTAAGCGCAGGTTTGTAAATGGATGGAGCAGCTGGAGACAGAGAAGAGCTGGAGGATGGAACAGGGGAGGGAACAGTTGCTACAGAGGGCTTCTTTACAGGGTTAAAGGCAGGATAGGTGCAGCGAGTGGGAACAGGGTACTGACATGCGGTAGATAGCAGGGTATACTGGGCTGTAACTGGAGGTGCTGTTGGGAATGCAGGAATAGAGCTTTGAAGAAATAGATTAGAAGCAGGACTGGGTTTTTGCAAGCTGACTGAGGCTGGGTGCAACAAGTCTGACCATGTCTGCAGTATGGGTTGAACAAAGTTCAGCTTACACAAAGCCTGTCTGACCAAAGACTGCACTGCGTTTATACAATCCCTTAATACCTGTGGTGAACATGCAGCATAATGTTCCAAGAAGCAATCCACATCATCCTCTAATAACCATACCAGGGACTCTACCTGGTCTGCACTAAATGGTGGCAAAAAGTCATTCCTGCTTTCAGGGGTACCAGATAAAGCCAACTCTACACAAACCTGAATCAAAGGTTGTACCTCAGAGAACTCTGTGCCTTGATCTACTAGAACATGAGCGATCCGTATACATTCTAGCAGTTGATCCCGGGTATACTCCCTCAGAGCCTGATAAGCATATTCTCTGTCATCAAAAACCAGCAGCGACAAATACACAAACTCATCAAGATCCATCCTTCCCAGCAACAAGCCAAGATGGCTTCCCTGTGCAGCCACTTCTGGTCAGGATTGGCCTTGGTGTAATGTCAGGGCTCCAGGGTGTGACCAGAGGTATGTGAACTGACGCAGGGAAACGCAGGCTTCAGATATGTTATAACAATATAATTTATTAACACTAACAATACATAAACGCAGTGCAATACTAAAACATAACACAGTGCAAACGAACCAAACCAAACCACCCACAGATAACAATACATACAATGCAAGCGTCGTCAGGCAGGCCGGGTCAATAACAATCGGGCAGGTAGGAACAGGAGGAGCAGACAGAGAGTAGTCAGGTCACGAGCCGGGTACAGCAACTAACGGGCAGGTAGGTACAGGGGGTCAGGCAGAGAATAGTCGGGGTCACAAGCCAGGGATCAAACAGGAGAAGTCAGCAGAGGTCCGGATCAGGCAGGGTCAGCAACGAATCAGTCAGACAGGAACAGGGACAGGGACAGGGACAGGGATGCAGGTAACAAGATACAGGGGCCAAGAAAAACACACACCAAGGCCCAGACTGCAGGTCTGGCCATCCCTTAAATACACCTGCATAATCAGCTTCAGGTGTTTGGCTGGCTGCAGGGTTGAGTCTCTGATTGCTGAGAGCACCCGCTGGCCAGCCCTGGTACTGCAGCCCACAAGGCAGGTGAGTCCCACCATTACTGGCAAGTCCATTCCTGACAACAGGAGACGACCAGAGACTGCGGACACAGTACAGGAGATGACCAGAGACTGCAGATATAGTACAGGAGATGACCAGAGACCGCAGACAGTAAAGGAGATTACCAGAGACTGCGGACCTTTGGGGAGGGGGAACGGGTACCTGAATTTGACAGGTACCTGGCTCCCACTTCCGCGGAGTTGTCTTTCCTTCTTCTTCCCGTGGCGGATTCTGTGACAGCCAGGTGCCCACTGCGCATAAGCGAGAAGCGCTGCACTTTGTGAATGGCCCGGAGCCTTCTGGAACCTGTCATGTGTCCCAGAAGACACCGGACCATTCACAAAACACGGCTCTTCTCGCGCATTCGCAATGGGCACCCGGCTGTCACAGAAGCCGCCGCGGGAAGACTGCAGCGCTGGAGCGAGGAACAGGTAAGGTCTTGCAGGAGAGAAGAGCTGAGCGGCCGGCCCGATATTCTGACATGGTGGCGAAATACCAGACCGATCGGTTTACATTCGCTCCATAAGACGCACTGACATTTTCCCTCCTTTTTTGGGGGGAAAAAGTGCGTCTTATGGAGCGAAAAATACGGTAATTTTGCAATGACCCTTAGTTTAAAATTATTAATGGGAGTTAAATCACTTCTGTGATTTACCTCCCTCTTCATTGTTGACTTATCTGCCTGGCTTCCCATCTTCACTCTTGGAGGCTTTAACATCCCTGTTAATGCTAAAGTCCCCACTACCTCTAAGTTCTCAACCTAAACACATCTTTTGACAAATCACAATGGACATTTACTACTATCACTCTGATGCCAACATCCCTGGCCTTGCATTCTCCTGCCTCTGCACTCCTTGCAACCTCTGCAACACCTCTTTTCCTGTCTTTTCAATTTTACACTCTCTGTCTTAAACCCGCTATCCAACCAACCTGCAGTTACCTGTAAGGACCTTCACCACTTTAAAGTGCTTTGAAAGGCTAAACATGTTTTACATAATGCATTCTCTGCTAGACAGGAGCATGCTAAAAATGTTCAGTTTGTCTCAGATGCATACGTTCATTGAAGAATTTTGTTTCGTCATATTCGTTATGTTGAATACGACATACTCGTTTCATATCATCGGCATTCGTTTCATAAATTTGTTGGTCCATGTGGATTTGAAATATTTTGCAGTTTTTCAGAAAGATTGCTATATTTTCAATATATTATTGAATTGGAAGGATTCAATATTTTCGAATGCTAGTCCAACCCACCAAGAGAAATGGCATGAGCTGATTGTACAATAATGACAAATTAAAGAATGAATAGAAATTCTGATCTTTTTGTTATCCAAATGCAAATTATTGAACAAATTTGAAAATTGAATTAATTTCCCCATGGGCCTGAAATACTATTGCATTATGTGATGCCATTCGAATGAAACCAACGTATTTGTTAACTTTGCTATAACTTTTTTTTTTTATTCCTTGACATTTGTTACTATGTCCATTCAGAGATCTGCATACATCTCAATCTCCAAAGATACCAAACCTCCAAACAAGGAGCCAATAACCATTATATGCAGGTGGGACAATGTAATCCATTAGGCTCCATTCACACTGGGTGTTTTAATAACGCTGGTAGTGTTAGCTGTGTAAAGTCACGTAAAAAACATGAGTTTTTCAGCTTTTTTTTAGCATTTTCGCATTAGCATTTTTGCATTAGCATTTAGAGGCGTTTTTTGGTTAAAAAAAAGTCCAAAAATGCCAGGTTACCACAATTAACTGCATTTTGCCGTGTTATTTGGCGTTAGAGCATTTTTACAGCTAAAAAAACTCCTCTAGAAACCCACTAGTCCTGGGGTTTTTTTCCAGCCAAAAAACGCTCCTGCCAAAAAAACGCTGATTACAGTCTATGTGTGCCTGAACACATAGGATAACATGCTGGGGGGTTTTACTGGCTGTAGAAAAAAAGTCAAAAGCCAAAAACAGCAGCTGTAAAAACGTCCAGTGTGCATGAGGACTAAATATAAAACAAGTATGAAGATCCACTTGTGTGCAGCACAAACGTTTCTCTCTGTTCAAGATTATGAAATCAAACACTGCTGTATTTCAAGCACTGTGTCCCTGAGATTTGGCCTTCTCCAAAATAGCTGTCAAAGCCTAGAATGAAAGACACTTTTAGGATGATCACATGGTTGCCAGCACATCATCCTGTAATGCACATGATTATACAGAATAGCAGAGAGGAACAGCAGCATTGTTAGTAAATAGGAGTACTAGTGAAGACTAGTGCCTAGGACTGCCTGTTCTCAGGGGAACAATTTGTGGAACAATTTGTGGCCCAGACTGCAAAGGCTTTTCCAATTGTACTGTTCCCCAACTTATAAGTAATGATGATAAGCAGTGGCTTCCAGCACTCTCTTGTGAGTGTAAAAGCTGTCAAAATGTTCTCTGTAGGCAACACATGATCCAAAATATTTATGCGCTGTTCTGTTTGTGGAGCAGAGTGTTATTTGGGAATGATACTTTGGAAAGAAGGCCCCCCTTGGAGTGGTGGTCAGTGGGACGAATGCCCCTCTTAAAGTGCTGGTCAGTTAGAAGAATTCCCCCCATAGAGTGGTGGTCAGTTGGAAGACTTCCCCCCACAGAGTGGTGGTCAGTTGGAAGAATGCCCCTTATGTTGGTGATCAATGGAAAGAATGCCCTCATTAAAGTGGTGGTTGGTGGGCTTAATATCCTTTATACTGATTGTCAGTGGAAAGAATGTCCCTTATATTGGTGGTCAGTGGGAAGAATGTCCCTTGTATTGGAGGACAGTGGGAAGAATGCATCCTAAATTGGTGGTCAATGGAAAGAAAACTCCTTATGGTAAGTTGGAAGAAAGCCACCCTTCCCCTTTATTGGTGGTTGTTGAGAAGAATGCCACTTATATTGGTGGTCAATGGGAAGAATGTCCCTTGCATTGGATGACAATGGGAATAATGCATCTTAAATTGGTGGTCAGTGTGAGGAAAACTCCTTACATTCATAGGCATTAGGAAGAAAGCCCCCCCCCCCCCCCCCCCTTATATTGCCAAAAGGAGACCCATTTTACCAATAGGAGAACATGATGGATCGAACAATCCCATTATGACAATCTGAACATGTAAAAACAATAGCCAGCTACAGAGATATATCAATGCTTTAGTTACTTGATCAATACATTACAAAGAGATTGAGTATGTTTATTATACAATCTATCACTGTCCAGGTTCTTAGGAGTCAATGTAATATCTACTCTACTGTATATTTTTCACAAATTAAAACCATAAAAATGCCAAAAGTGTATGTCGGACATGAGCCTTACAGATAATGCATACAATGTATCATTTTATTTACTTTAAACTGCTGTGCGTTAATATTTGTGTTGTACTTTACTACTTTCAAACCATTCAGTGTTTATTTGACTGCACATTGCTTGGTAAATTATGTGATCACTCATGAAATTTCCCATCACTGCATAAAAAAAGCCTACATTCAGTATAAGGAGTGAGACCACTATGACAACCTCTAGCAGGTAGACTGTACCACGAACGTGTCAGGCAATGGAAGATATGAGTGGTGCTCAGCCTCCTCATATCTACTCAAAATTAAAATGTCTAAAATTATTGTTGTAAGTTACATTTACTCTAATGAACTGATGTTGATGCTTTGCAGTGTGTTTTGAATAGTGAATTTTGTATATGTGGATCAACAATTTTCTATTCAAACCAATTAAAACTTTTGATACCATATTAAAGGACCACTGCCAAAAATAATTTTGATAATGTTAGGTCATCCAAGGATGAGAGTATTCAGTATGAGAATTCCCTTTTTAATGTCCCATGCCTTTATTTATAATGTTTCCATATTTACATGCAGACCAAGCTGTCTGTTGCAGGAACAGTTTGTTTTTTGATTGGGAATAAAGGGGCTTCGTATAATCAATTCTATAAGATCCTATACAGTTATTAGGATACAGTAGGATACAGTATTTTATACAGTGGTCTTATAATGCATTTGAAAATAAATAAATGTATGCTTTAGATTCTCACTTGCATCTGGTGTGAAGATGTTTTAGCCCAATCCAGCTATCTGATAAATTCAAAAATTTCCCAACATCTGCATTTATTTGTTTCAGGTACCTATATATCACCAATATTTTACACAACGCTTTACATGTACAGTATGTATATTGTACATTCACATCAGTCCCTGCCCCAAGGAACTTACAATTTAAGGTCCCTAACTCACATTCATACATACACATACATACTAGGGCCAATTTAGACTGAAGCCAATTAACCTACCAGCACGTCTTTGGAGTGTGGAAGGAAACCCACGCAGGCACAGGGAGAACATACAAACTCCAGGAGGGTTGTGCTGTGGTTAAGTTTTGAACTGACAACCCTAGTGCTGATAGGCACAGTGGCATCGCTATGGGGGTGCGGACTGCACCCAAGTGACAACCGCCAGAGAGCTGACACCAGGGTTGCTGACCGTCCGTAAAAAATATGGCAATTCCAAAGTCGTCTGGGTTCGGACATGCTCGACCATTTTTGGTAGGCTGGGCGTGTCAGTGAGTCAGTGGCGCCATGTTTAAATGAATGGCAGCAGCAGTGTTCGTGCACTTGGGCAATGCCTGTGGACAGTAGGGGGCCTAACATCCCGCAGAACCGAGCTGGAGTCTCTACTAATTCACCTCCCACAAGCTCTCTACTCCTGGCACCTGACCCTTCACAGCACGGAGCAGCCGGTACCAGCGATGTCCCAATCACACAGTGAGGGTTATTTCTTAGAAAGGAGTGCCAGGGGAGGTGAGGAGACCATGAAGGAGCCTTCAGGATGGAGGGGTGGGGTGCGTGTGTTCAGCTGTCCATGTGTGTATGTACGTGTCTACTGCCTGTGTGTAAGCTACACTGAGACAACACTGGCTGCATGCTAAGGGACCACTCAACTACTGTATACTCAGCATGTCACAGCACACAGGATCCCTGATAGAGCGACAGTCCCTGACCTGGAGACCAGTCCCTCTCCTACACCCACCCACTACAGTCTCTGATCCTTTCCTGTAGTATGTCTGCAGTCTCTGACCATCTCCTGTACTATGTCTGCTGTCTCTGACCATCTCCTGTACTATGTCGGCAATCTCTGACCATCTCCTGTAGTATGTCTGCAGTCTCTGACCCTCTCCTGTAGTCAGTGGTGTATTTAGTCCCTCTCCTCTCTCCTTCACCCACCCACTACAGTCTCTGATCCTTTCCTGTAGTATGTCTGCAGTCTCTGACCATCTCCTGTACTATGTCTGCTGTCTCTGACCATCTCCTGTACTATGTCGGCAATCTCTGACCATCTCCTGTAGTATGTCTGCAGTCTCTGACCCTCTCCTGTAGTCAGTGGTGTATTTAGATTTTGTGCTGCCCTAGGCAAACCAAAAATGTTGTGACCCCCCCCCCCCCAATGAGAAAGCGAGAGAGTTCAATAAGTGTGTATATTGTGGCAGTGCGGTGTCCTGCCACGGTCAAAATAAAGCTGAAAACCCTGGATTCTCAACCAGGCAGGTTGAGGGGCTCCAGAGAGTTTATGTATTGCAGAGGAAACTGACTTTTCCGTTTCCTCATTTATTCATTAAGTTTGTTTTGGGATCTGGAGCCTGGAGATTTCAAAGAGATCTGGGAGGGATGAAATCTCCAATCCGGGGTCGTGTTTTGAGAACCCCCAGCACACCGATTGCACAGGTGTGTGCAGGCCTCTTCATAGAGTCAGGATCAGGGTTCTGGGCTCCACCCCGGCAAACGGAGTCAAGAGGGCTCCACCCTGGCAGACGGGAGGTCTCTGCCTTGGAGTCAGGTGGAAGCCAGACTAGCTGTGTGCTAGTGGCCATAATTTGGGAAGAGTCTGCAGGAGACAGACAATGAACTGTGTACAAGCCAGGAGGCTGAATACTGTTGGTATTGCTTGATGGTGGATACCCCTGCGTGGGAAGCATTTGTGTTATTTGAACTTTCTTTAAATAAAAGTGGGCAAAAAAGCCCTTAAAGAAGCGAGTTGCTGTGTGCTTAACAAGAAGAGCTCTACCATTTGAAGCGAGTTCCCACAACATATATATATATATATATATATATATATATATATATAAAATATAATTCTCACACTCTCTCTCCCTTTTCTCTCTCTCTCCCCTCTCCCCCTCTTCCCGCTCTCTCTCTTCTCTCTATCCCCTCTCTTCTCTCTCTCCCCCCCCCTCTTCCCTCTCTTCTCTCTCCCCCCCTCTCTTCCCTCTCTCTCTTTCTCTCTTCCTTCTCCCCCCTCTCTCCTCTCTCTCGCCCCCTCTTCCCTCTCTCTGCCTTCTCTCTCTCTTCCCTCTCTTCTCCCCCCTCTCTTTCTTCCCTCTCTCTCTCTTCCCTCTCCCCCTCTCTCTCCTCTCTCTCGCCCCCCCCTCTTCCCTCTCTCTCTCCTCTCTCTGTCTCTCTCTCTTCCCTCTCTCTCTTCTCTTTCTCTTCCCTCATTCTCTCTCTCTTCCCTCTCTCTCTCAGACCGTGAGGGACTGTATACACACAGTATGATTACCCCCCCCCCCTCCTCCATGGGCTTCTGATCTCCGGGCAGCAGGAAATGAGGACAGGGGGTGGTAATCATACTGTGTGCAGTCCCATATGATCTGTCAGTGATTGTGTATCATGTGCTGCATGGGGGACAGGAGGGAGAGCCCAGAGAACACAACACAGCTCACCTCCTCCCGGCTCTTTTCTCTCCACCACCTCTCCTTGCTCCAGGCTGTCCCCTGGTCCTGGATCTGAGTGCGGGTGGGGGAAGGAGCTCAGCAGAGAGCGGCCACTCAGGAACACCAGGGCATCCCCTCTATCCGGCCAGGCCTGTATCTCCCTCCAGCAGCAGAAAGTCGGCGAGAGGGAGAAACCTCAAACCGACTTTCAGCTGCTGGAGGGAGAGATACACAGGGCATCCTTCTGCAACTGCTCTCCCCCCCTAAAAACTGCCAATCTAGGCAAACGCCTTGTTTTCCTTTTGGTAGATACGCCCCTACCTGTAGTATGTCTGCAGTCTCTGACTCTCTCCTGTAGTATGTTTGCAGTCTCTGACCCTCTCCTGTAGTATGTCTGCAGTCTGATCATCTTCTGTATCATGTCTGCAGTCAAGGAAAGACAGTGGCAGAGCTGTCAACATAGCTGGTATACTACTAGGAAGCAGCGTTGTGGATAGACGTTGTCTGAGAATAGGGGGGAATGATGCAGAATATTGACTGATCTGTGGGCAAACATGATTTAATTTAAATATATTCCTTAGCAGCCAATATTGTGCACCAATACCCAATTTTTGCTCTGTAAAAGTAGTAGTGTCATCATCCTTGTGCTGCTTTTTGCACACACAGTGCAGTGTAGTTTGTAGTCATGTGTTATGGTGCGCTATAAAGCTGGAACGTCAGAGGTATGTTTCTTTAGAATGTTAGGGTGTCATCAACACAAGGCTCTGAAATGTCATTCGCTAAGCCGATGATCAGTTCATGGCCAAAAAACAGTGCCTGGTGTGACGGGCGCGGCGTCAGACCCCAGCCCTTCTCACCAAACTTGTGACCGAAGGACTAGCCAATCTAAACCCGTGATGTCACGTGCGTAACAATGCCGCACCCAGCTGCACCCTGCACACCAATTTTCCAGCTAATTGGACCACAATCGATGTACTGGCAGCCTGAATGCGATTGTTACTTGGTCAGGTTAATTACACAATTAACCCTTCACACTGCCACCACCTCCTTTTTATACAGAGAAAGAGGAAACTCAGCAATACACTAGGATGATTGGTTAACCATCAGTATCCCGCTATCTCTACAGACTGGTTATACAGAGGGTTAAACACTCATAGTAGCGCTCTTCAGTGGCAGGTATTCGTAAGTCACATTAAAGAACTATAGCAACAGTTCAACGCTTTCAGAAAGTAAGGTCTATTACTAAAAGGTCAAAAGGGTGCAGTAGAAATATTTACAGAAAAAAATATAACCTATATATATAAATATACAGAGCAAACAGCACAGCAAACAGATAACAGAAAGAAGTTTAGGTAAATAAGTACTTGCTCACAAAGATGCCTGGGGTTAAGCAGTTTCAAGTCTGATGAACTAAAAAGGGATTTTCGGTCTCGCACTCAGCTTCGTTGGTACAGCGCGATTCCCCTTTCTCTCGGTCTGCTAGATGTTAAAACGCAGACGGTCCGCACTACTCTGACTACACACAAAGCATAACAGCTTCTTTTCTACAAAAATCAATTGGTATCTTCTTACAACAGACAAGCCTATTGCCTTATTTGGGAAAAGGATGGTATAGACAGCTACACTGAACGCATTCCTGAGGGAGTGGGAATGAGGGGATACATGAAGACTTCTTAATACAGTGAGAGCCGTGCCTGGCTCTTGTATGCACAATTACTACACCTTCCCCCCCCCCCCCCCTCAGGTGATGGCATATGAGTTTAAGAGCAATACCAAAATGTAGAAGTTTGGAGTAAAATGGAGAACCGCACCTCTCCCTGTGGGCATGATTGTGACATCCGGGACCTGCTGATCTGCTTGTGCTGTAGCAGATGACAGCACAGAAGGGGCTGCAGATGTGCCCCCTACCTGGAAATGCCATGTCACGCACATGTTCGTGATCTGGCAAAGATGGGCAGCTCTGCAGCAGTACAACTGCTGTAGGCAGTCTGCAAGTAAATAGGCATGAAACCTGTTGATTTGGACCTACATGGGTAGAGCACAGGCACACTCTAAGGTGATGACAGACATAAGAGGTCATTTGCAGTCATCCTGGGGATCATTTATATGTGTATAGGTACACCCCTGATGCCTCCTACCTGAGCCAAATCATCTAGACTGAATTTTCCCCACTCTATCAATGTAATTCTTTCCTGGAATAACCGTCACCTGCCAAGCAATTCCATCTCCATAAGTCCAAAAATGTTGTTTAACCAAGTGCAAGTATGCATATTTAGAAGACCAACAATCACTAGAATAATTGTTCAGCAACAGATCATAGCCAGCCACATCTAAAGCAGCCTTTGTCAACATTTTACCTCAGGGGAAACCTTAAAATAATTTTCTGGTCTCAGGGAACCCCTGCTAAAATTAATCAATGGAAGGTCAGTGGGAAGAATGCCCCCTTACTTTGTTAGTCAGTGGAAAGAATTTCCTTCTTAGAATGGTGGTCAGTGGGTAGAATGCCTCTTACGTTGGTGGTCTGTTGGAAGAATGTCCTCACTGGAATGGTGGTCAGCGGGTAGAATGCTCCTTACATTCATGGTCAGTGAGAAGAATGCTGTCCTTAAAGTGGTGGTCAGTTGGAAGAATGCCCTCCCTTAGAGTGGTGGTCAGTGGGAAGATCGCCCCTTTCATTGGTGATCAATGGAAAGAATGCCGCCATGTTTGGAGGGTAACATGTCCCCTGGTGGTCAGTGAGAGGAATGCTTCTAAGATTGGTGTTCAGTTGGAAGAAACCCTCCTTATACTTGTGGTCAGCTGGAAAAATGTCCCTTATGTTGGTGGCTGGGGGATCCTTGGTTAGAATGCTGATTATATTGGTGGTCAGTGGGAAGAAAGCCCTTCCCTTATATTAGTGGTCAGTGGGAAGATTGCCCCTTATATTGGTGGTCAGTGGGTAAAATATCCCTTGCTTTGGTGGTCAGTGAGATGAATGATTCTTACATTGGTGTTCAGTGGAAAGAAACCCCCCTTCTATTTGTGGCCACCATTAAAAATGTACCTTAAGTCAGTGGCCCATGGATCCTTGGGAAGAATGCTCCTTATATCGGTGGTCAGCGAGAAGAATGGCCCTTATATTGATGGTCAGTGGGAATAATGCTCCTTCTATTGGTAGTCAGTAGGAAGAATGCCCCTTACATTGGTGGTCATTGAGAAGAATGCTCCTTATATTGGTAGTGGGAAGAATCCTCCTTACATTGGTGGTCAGTGAGAAGAATGCTCCTTCTATTGGTTGTCAGTGGGATGAATGCCCCTTACGTTGGTAGTCAGTGGAAAGAATGCCCCTTACATTGGTAGTCAGTGGGAAGAATGCTCCTTCTATTGGTAGTCAGTGGGAAAAATGCCCCTTACATTGGTGGTCAGTGAGAAGAATGCTCATTCTATTGGTAGTCGGTGGGATGAATGCCCCTTACGTTGGTGGTTGATGGGAAAAATGGCCCTTATATTGATGGTCAGTGGGAAGAATGCTCCTTCTATTGGTAGTCAGTGGAAAGAATGCCCCTTACATTGATAGTCAGTGGGAAGAATGCTCCTTCTATTGGTAGTCAGTGGGAAGAATGCCCCTTACATTGGTAGTCAGTGGGAAGAATGCTCCTTCTATTGGTAGTCAGTGGAAAAAATGCCCCTTACATTGATGGTCAGTGAGAAGAATGCTCCTTCTATTGGTAGTCGGTGAGAAGAATGCCCCTTACGTTAGTGGTTGATGGGAAGAATGGCCCTTATATTGGTGTTCAGCAGAAAGAATTCCCCTCATATTGATGGTCAATGATAAGAATGCTTCTTACATTAGCGGTCAGTGGGAAGAAAGCCCCCCTTATATTTGTGTTCAATGTGAAGACACCTCCCCCCCATATTGGTGGTCAGAGAGAAAAATGTCCCCTTTACAGTGGTGGCCAGAACATCACCCCTAGGGTAGATTTAGACATACATCCTAACTTCCCCTTTCGTCTGAAGCCCAATCTGCATTCAGATCGTGCTTCAGAGGCTACTTACAGGCAGGGAGGAAGCATTATGACGCCTCCTCACTGCCTGTTTTAACCACGTTTTTCAACAAAAGCGTAGCAGGGTGCCATCTACTTGAGTGTGCAGTGTTTACTTTGCCAGCGTTCACATTATGACAGCGGCATGTAAAAACTCCTATCCACCTCCTATTGCAACTTAACCACTTCAGCCCCTGCAACACGCCCGTGCAGCTATAGGCATCATCCTGGTATCTTTTTTTTTCTTCCAGCCATGCACTTTTTTTGTAAAAGCGCTTAGAGGTTAATCATTTGCTGGATCGCTTTTACAGGCGGCTCAAAGAGGGTCCTCCCACAGCCTTTATGGGCTCTTTCATCCCTCTTTCTTTGGGTCTGAAGCCAGCAGTTCTACCAGCTTACCATAGAGATGATCAAGAGCCAGAATGTCCCTGATCATCACTATGGTATAGGAAAACGGAATCAATTACTATTTTGTCACTTCTGGTTTCGCCAGGATGTAAACAAGCCATTGCTGGCATGTAAAAAGCATCTGATTATTTTTAATATTCAGGATTTATAAAGCGCCAACAGTTTGCTCAGCACTTTACAATATAAAGATAGACAATACAGCAACAATGCAGTGCAAAACAAGAGGGTTAGGAGGGCCCTGCTCCTGGGAGCTTACACTCTAAGAGGGAGGGGCTGGTGGTACTGTGTGGGGTGAACTGATAGGAGGAATAGTAGATTCTGTTGTTATTCGGTTTGATCAGATGCTTTTAAGAGCAGAGGAAAGAGCTAGGGTCTAGTAGACTCCAGACGTTTCAGTAAAGAGAAACTGTCCCTGCCCATACTATCACAAGGGATATTGTTCATCCCTTGTGGTAGCAACACATGTGAGGTATCACTGCTGTAATTATAGCGCCAGACCTCCTGTGTAACCTGTAAATAGTTACCTGTGCAGATTTTTAAGTGTTGTAGTGTGACACCATTCCACAAATGGATATTATATTGTGTTTTTGTGCATTAAAATTAAAGTGAATTTTTCCCCAAAAAATGTGTTTGAAAAGCCACTGAAAACTAACAATACAATGCAGCATAAAACATTGCAACTTCCCTCATTTTCTTCTCTCAGGTCTCTGCTTAAAAAAAAACGATATCGTGTTCGGGGTTCTAAGTAATGTTCTAGCCCCTCCCTAAACTGCAAGTCTAAATAAAGTCTTAGATAACAGCGAAAAGTTGGTGTCATGCAGTTGGCTCTGCCACGTTTGTTTTTGGACCTAGAACTAAGTTACTTAGCTGGGAGGTCAACTGCAGCTCAAGGAACCTCAGCAACCTGAGCATTGAGCATGGTTGAAGTAAATGTACAAGTATAGCCTTTCACAGCATGCTGGGAGATGTAGTCCCACAACACAGAAAGAAGAGCTCGGAGCAGAGTGACTCAGCACTTCCATGTGTGCTCTTCTGATGTGGGACTGTCGGAGCACACAGGGTTAAGGGAAGTAAGTGCTCCTCCCCGTCCAGTCACCCCGGGCAGCTCTCCTCTCCCCTCCTCTCTCCAGTCTGAAGCTGGGACGCTCCTTACCGCGGGGATGGCGAAGAGCTTTGTGGATTCTAAACTGAGAGCCGGCAAAGTCACCGTGTTCGAGAAGGTGTCGTGTCCGTTCTGTATCCGGGCGAAGAGCATCATACAGAAGTACGGAATTAAAGGAGACTGCCTGGAATTCATCAACATCGCCGTTATGGAGAACATGAGCAGCATCCAGGACTACCTGTTTGAGCTGAGCGGGCAGCGGACGGTGAGATGTCCACCTACCTACACACCTACCTCCCTCATACATCCCCAGCGCTGCCACCCTGGGCTTAGGGACCGGGGAATTTAAACTGTATGCATGTGGGATGTCCTGTGTATTCCAGATCTGGGCAATACATCCAGCATAGAACATCCCCTGGATATAGACCGGTCACTGCTGCTCTCTCTGCTTGTGCTGGGTGACCGGTCTTTTATCCCCCGTAGCTCCCATATACAAATAAATGCCAATACACTGCTGGATGTATTCAGTTTAGACATGTCACGTATTACCAGAACTGATCAAACCTCAGAACTAGAACTGATTACACCTAATCTCGCCCCAGTACCCAGTTATTGTAAAGAGGTTAAAGAAGCCCATAGAGTAATTTTTTTTGATCAGCCAGTGGGTTGATCAAAAAATAAAAAATTTACTCCATTCACACAAGCAAGGTGGATTGAGGACTCCCCCCTGCTGCACCATTTTATTCTGACAGCTGGGACTCCTCCACTGTTAGAATACACTGATCAGTGCTGCAGCCCATTGACTGCATGCTCTGATTGCTGAACCAGTGAACATTTTCCTGAAGTCTCATTTGAGAGAAGCCGACCATTCGACTAACTTCTCTGGAGCAGGAACAGCTATAGGTGGAGCGAAAATCATCAGGTCTTTGCTGAACCAACCAGTTTGCGATGAATATATGGCTTAAATTGATATTTAAAATGTTTTTTTTTTTCTAATAACAAACATGTCATATACCTGGTTTGTGTAATGGTTTTGCACAGAGGAGCCCTGATCCTGCTCTCCTTCTCTGGTCCCCCACCGCAGGGCCAGATCTAGCCTGTCTGATCTGGGGGTGCAGTATAAAAAAAAGGGGCATAATATCAGCACTGTATGTTATTCACTGACAGTCCGTCACAAAATCTCATGACCTCCGAAACACTTATGTTTTAGGTTTTCATTAGATTATGATGATTAAACAAAACCTGTTCCCACTTATATCAGATGTCTTTATCAGACCCAATCAGAGTGCCCCCCTTAGATCAGGGTTCCCATCAGAGTGCCCCCCTTACATCAGGGTTCCCATCAGAGTGCCCCCCTTACATCAGGGTTCCCATCAGAGTGCCCCCCTTACATCAGGGTTCCCATCAGAGTGCCCCCCTTACATCAGGGTTCCCATCAGAGTGCCCCCCTTACATCAGGGTTCCCATCAGAGTGCCCCCCTTACATCAGGGTTCCCATCAGAGTGCCCCCTTACATCAGGGTTCCCATCAGAGTGCCCCCTTACATCAGGGTTCCCATCAGAGTGCCCCCCTTACATCAGGGTTCCCATCAGAGTGCCCCCCTTACATCAGGGTTCCCATCAGAGTGCCCCCCTTACATCAGGGTTCCCATCAGAGTGCCCCCCTTACATCAGGGTTCCCATCAGAGTGCCCCCCTTACATCAGGGTTCCCATCAGAGTGCCCCCCTTACATCAATTATCTTCATATGATTTGTTATCCTCATCAGAGTGCCCCCCCCCCGTAATCAGGTGTCGCCATCAGAGTGCCCCCCCCCGTAATCAGGTGTCGCCATCAGAGTGCCCCCCCGTAATCAGGTGTCGCCATCAGAGTGCCCCCCCGTAATCAGGTGTCGCCATCAGAGTGCCCCCCCGTAATCAGGTGTCGCCATCAGAGTGCCCCCCCGTAATCAGGTGTCGCCATCAGAGTGCCCCCCCGTAATCAGGTGTCGCCATCAGAGTGCCCCCCCGTAATCAGGTGTCGCCATCAGAGTGCCCCCCCGTAATCAGGTGTCGCCATCAGAGTGCCCCCCCGTAATCAGGTGTCGCCATCAGAGTGCCCCCCCGTAATCAGGTGTCGCCATCAGAGTGCCCCCCCGTAATCAGGTGTCGCCATCAGAGTGCCCCCCGTAATCAGGTGTCGCCATCAGAGTGCCCCCCCCTCCCCCGTACATCAGGTGTCGCCATCAGAGTGCCCCCCCCTCCCCCGTACATCAGGTGTCGCCATCAGAGTGCCCCCCCCTCCCCCGTACATCAGGTGTCGCCATCAGAGTGCCCCCCCCTCCCCCGTACTTCAGGTGTCGCCATCAGAGTGCCCCCCCTCCCCCGTACTTCAGGTGTCGCCATCAGAGTGCCCCCCCGTACATCAGGTGTCGCCATCAGAGTGCCCGCCGTACATCAGGTGTCGCCATCAGAGTGGCCCCCCCGTACATCAGGTGTCGCCATCATAGTGCCCGCCGTACATCAGGTGTCGCCATCAGAGTGGCCGCTTACATCTGGTGGCCCCTTACATCTGGTGTCCCCATCAGAGTGGCCCCTTACATCTGGTGTCCCCATCATTGTTCCACCTTACATCTAGTGTTCTTATCCGAGTGCCCCCTTACATGGATTGTCAGAGTTCCACCTTACATCAACTGTCTGCACCAGACTGGCTCATGGATCAGTAGATACACTCTCAGAGACCTGGGGGAGGGGGGGGCACAGCTAAAATCTGGTGGGGTACAGCCCACCCCATCACTGGCCCTGCCTCACTGCTACTCTGGGCTCCTCCCCCTGCTTATCCTCCTCCTCTTAGGTCCCTTGCCAGCACTTTGGGCTCCTCCACCCTGCCAAGTGCCCCAAGAGCAAGTGGCTTACTCCTGACCCCTGCTGTGTGGTTCCATAAGACACACAGTCTCAGTCTTGCCCCTGCTCCCTCCTCACTGACTGTGATTAACAGCAGCGGGAGCCAATGGCATAGAGCAGGGACAGCAGCTGCTTTCATGCATATCACTGGATCAGAATCTGGTATTATGGGGACTGTGGGGCGAGCTGCATACCTGTTGAACCAGCCAGATTTTGATCCCTTTGCAATCTGAACATACAATCTATGTATTTAAATTTACCAAAACTATGTAATACAAATTCAAACCTAAACTATCCATTTAAGCAAGGACCTGTGCTACATAACTGTTGGTAGATCCAAAGTAAATCTGCAAATAAAGTGCAATTAAAGTGCTACTAAAATAAAAAAAAAAATAAATAAAACAGTAAATTATTAAAATAACATGTTTTACTCACTGGAGCCCGATCCTCCTCTTCTTCTCTTCTTGGGTCCCTGGCAGAAATCTTGGCTCCTCCTCTTCTTTGTGTGTCCCCATAGAAAGCAATCTGCTATGGAGGCACACAGTGTCTGCTTGCTCCTGAGCTGTGTGTCTGTGGAGCTGCACTCCATTGACTTAGAGCGGGACTTAGCCCCGCCCCCACTTCCTCACTGCATTTGATTGACAGCAGCAGGAGCCAATGACTCCTGCTGCTGTTCGAGTCCTGTGTGAAGAGGAAGAGAGGGGAGAATAGATGCAGCTGTGCACAGCGCTGGATCTCCTCTCCCCTTTCTTCCCCATTCCCACAGGGAAGGGGGAGGACAGAGGAAAAGAAATGCATTAAGGTAAAAAAACATTTTTAGCTTTAGTATCACTTTAACTATGTAGTGAAAGGGCCTTCCTAATTGTGTCTCATTTTTAAGGATCGTTTAGGTTTGTCCTCACATTCTATAGTTTTGGTAAATCTAATGGTGGCCATATACGCTTCAATAAATTATTAATTTCTTTTTGGATTTATCTCACTCAATAGGATTAATCGATCTGTGGTCAGCAATTCATTTGATCGATATGCCACACCCAGGGAAGTAAATTTCGATCGACAGCTAAGAAACAGTCATAACTTACGATTGTAAATGATCCATTGCATCCCTGCTTCTAATGTGCAATTTTATAATCTGATCTATCAAAATACAATCACATTCATGAACAAAGTAATTTAGGTGCTGCTGCTCACTGCAAAATGATCAGTAATATTCCTCCCTGACCAGACTACTCAGTTCAGTTAAATCCAAATCCATCAGAAGGGAAGTTGTGGCTAGTCATTTGTCTGTGGATTTGATGATTTTGATTAAATCACACATTGGTTGTATGGAAAAAAAAAATCAAAGCTTGTGTGGTTGCCATTAAGGAGACTGTACAATCAGATTGTACAGTGTATGGCAAGTGTTAATAAAGCTGGAGAGTGCAAAATCTGATGCAGCTGTACATGGTAGCCAATCAGATTCTAACTTCAACTTGTTCAATAACGGTTTGACAATAAAATGTGGGAGCTGATTGGTTTCTATGTAGAGCTGCACCAGATTTTGCACCCTGCAGTTTTAGTAAACCAACCCTCTAGTTACCTTCTTTCATCAGCAAAGTTTGAACTTCTGCTCTCAAAATGAATATTGTGTTCTGTGAAATCAGATAAAAGGTCAGCCAGTTAGTTTTGAAATGTTGAGGTTTCCTCTTTCTGAGTGTAGACAGTAAACAGGCTGCTATGTTCACTCGCTCTAATATGCCTCACACCAGTTTTACTCAACTTGATATACATTGCTCAAAAAAATTAAAGGGACACTTTGAAAACACATCAGATCTTAAAGGGGAAACATCTCATGCTGGCTATCTATACTGATATGGACTGGGTAATGTTTTAGGAACGTTAGGATGCCCCATCGTTTGATGGAAATAGAAATCATTAACCTACAGAGGACTGAATTCAAAGATGCCCCAAAAATCAGAGTGAAAAAATGATGCAGCAGGCAAGTCCATTTTTCTGAAATTCATTGCAGCAACTCAAAATGGTACTTAGGAGTTTGTATGGCCCCCACGTGCTTGTATGCATGTCTGACAACATCGGGGCATGCTCCTAATGAGATAACGGATGGTGTCCTGGGGTATTTCCTCCCAGATCTGGACCAGGGCGTCACTGAGCTCCTGGACAGTCTAAGATAAACCGAAACATAATATCCCTGAGGTGTTCTATTGGAATTAGATCAGGCGAGCGTGGGGGACATTCAATGGTATCAATTCCTTCATCCACCAGGAACTGTTTGCATGCTCTTACCACATGAAGCCAGGCATTGTCGTGCATCAGGAGGAACCCAGGACGCACTGCACCAGCGTAGGATCTGACAATGGGTCCAAGGATTTCATCCCGATACCTAATGGCAGTCAGGTTGCCATTGTCTACCCTGTAGAGGTCTGTGTGTCCCTCCATTGATATGTCTCCCTAGATCATCACTGACCCACCACAAAAACAGTCATACTGAATGATGTTACAGGCAGCATAACGTTCTCCACGGCTTCTCCAAAACCTTTCATGTCTGTCACATGTGCTCAGGGTGAACCTGCTCTCATCTGTGAAAACCACAGGGTGCCAATGGCAGACCTGCCAATTCTTGTGTTCAGTGGCAAATGCCAATCGAGCTCTATGGTGGCAGGCAGTGAGCACAGGGCCCACTAGAGGATGTTTGGCCCTCAGGCCACCCTCCATGAAGTCTGTTTCTGATTGTTTGGTCAGAGACATTCACACCAGTGGCCTGCTGGAGCCCCTCAATTTGTAGGGCTCATTCTGCTCATCCTGTTCCTCCTTGCACAAAGGAGCAAATACCTGTCCTGATGGGTTAAGGACCTTCTATGGCCCTGTCCAGCTCTCCTAGAGTAGCTGCCTGTCTCCTGGAATCTCCTCCATACTCTTGAGACTGTGCTGGGAGACACAGCAAACCTTCTGGCAATGGTACATATTTATTTGCCATCCTGGAGGAGTTGAACTGCCTGTACAACCTCTGTAGGGTCCAGGTATCACCTCATGCTACCAGTAGTGACATTGACCCTAGCCAAATGCAAAACTAGTGAAAAAGAGTCAGAAAAGAAGAGTAGGGGAAAAAATCTCAGTAGCCTCCACCTGCAAAACCATTCTTGTTTTGGGGGTTGTCTCATTGTTGCCCATCTAGTGCCCATGTTGTTAATTTTATTAACACCAAAGCAGCTGAAACTGATTAGCAACCCCTTCTGCTGCTTAACTGACCAGATCAATATCCCAGGAGTTTAATTGACTTTATGCTATAGTCTGATAAAAAGTGTTCCTTTCATTTTTTTGAGCAGTGTAGTTATATGCATTACTAGCATATTCAACTGAGCAGACATGTTTTCCAAACAATCCATCGTGTTTATAAATAACTCCGATATTCTGAAAATAAACTCATGTTTTTAATGCAGTTAAAGTGCACTCTGGTGACTTTTCTAAGAGTAGGTTCATACGTGTGTGGGAATGCAGATATCGGTATATGGGAATAAATGCACATGTTCCCGAACCCACAGGCAAAATGCGCTGCTTTTTATCAGACGCATGGGGCACCATTGATTCTTTAAGACACCCTTACTCCTCTAAAAACACAACACGTTTTTGGGTGCATGAAGCTGCATGGTGTAAATGCACCATGAGGTTTCCATGTGGCTGCAATTTTGAAAAGATTCAGGGACATTTCGTGTTTCTCACAGGTACAGCAGTCCATTCAAATGCAACACACAGGAAATGGCTACATGTGAACCTAACAGCCTGGGCCAGTGAGTTGCAACTGTGCTGTATTGTCCAGACTTCTCCAGCAGAGCATTTTAAGCCATGAAGGGGGATTCACGTATACCCTTCTAAAAATACTTTTCTTAACCACTTTCCTTCCAGAGGTTTTTTTGCGAAACGGCTCTGCGTTACTTTAACTGACAATTGCGTGGTCATGCAACGCTGCACCCAAATTAAATTTACATCTGTTTTTCCACAAATAGAGCTTTCTTTTTGGTGGTATTTGATCGCCTGTGTTTTTTTTTTTTTTTGCGCCATATACAAAAAAAGACTGACAATTTTGAGAAAAAAAACAATATTTTTGACTTTTTGCTATTAAACATGTCCAGTAAAAAAAAATTTTAAAAATCAAATTCCGTCATAAATTTAGGCCAAAATGTATTCTGCTACATGTCTTTGCTAAAAGAATGTTTTGAGGTTTTTTTTCGCTAGTAATGGCGGCAATCAGCAACTTATAGCGGGACTGTGGGTCTGCAGCGGGCATTCTGACACTGGGGCGGAACTGACTTGGTGTCACTGACATCCCCCGTGACACCAATACAGTGATCAGTGCTAATAAAAAGCACTGACACTGTACTAATGGCACTGGGCAGGAAATTGTTAACATGTGGGGCGATCAAAGGATTAAATGTGTGCTGTTTTACTATGTGAGCTGTGTCTGTGTTTCACTGTAAGCACACTGCTTTGTATGGCTCTGATATACAGAGCCATACAAAGCAGTGTGCAGGAGCCAACAGGGGAGAGATCTGTATTGTTTACATACAGGTCTCTCCTCCATCGGAGATATTCGGCGATCACTGGGTGCCAGCAAGTAATCACTGTCTGGGACCCAGTGATTGACAGCCGAGGCTGCGAATGGTGGCACGGGTAGGGTGCACACACGCTTCCTACCCAGAACTGCAAAATCACGTGTATATATACGTGATTTTGCGCACCCCTGTAGCAGTATTTCTGCTATAAGGTGGAGGGGAAGTAGTTAAAACTGAATTCCAGGAATGGATTTTATAGCATAGTTACATTCCCCAGCTTGGACCAATGAAAGTATCCATATGTCATGCATGTGTGATCACTATGGAAGCAGAGAATCCTATCCCGATAGGACGAGGTGGAGAGGCAGTGCAGTGACATCAAGGCAAGGTGTTCTATGAATGGAGTGAGTTGGAGTGTGTTGAGTGAGCGACCCCGAGTGTGGTTACTATACATCAGGGCAGTAGCTCAGCGCAGGGCCCTAAAGATGGCAGTGACTTCTCCAGTGATTATCTGCAATCCCACCCGCATGACATTAGTCCAGGTTTCACAAATGTAGCTATGCAATAAAATCCATACCTGAAATACTTCTTTAATGTAAACATTTAAAGCATAATTCTAATTTTTTAAACCACCAACCCAACACAGAAAAACAAAAATCTGGACACATGCCCATCACACCTTTGCAGTGTGGTAATGCATACTTTACATGCAGTTTGTGCATTTGGCAAGGTAGGTTGGGAGCTCATTCAAAAAGGTCTCCACCAATTGTGATTTACCATTTATTGTGGTAATGTATGCATAGGTGTGAAGTCGGCTTAAAGTGGTTCTAAAGGCAGAAAGTTTATTACCTTTATGCATTAAAGTGAATCTAAATTCTTAAATGAAAAAAAAAAATGTCTGTACTTACTTGCTGTGTGCAGTGGTTTTGCACAGAGCAGCCCGGATCCTCCTCTTCTCGGGTCCCCCACCTGCGCTCCTGGCCCCTCCCTACAGTCTGGTGCCCCTGCAGAAAGCAGCTTACTATGGGGGCACCTGAGCATGAGCACTCCCCAGCTGCTACTCTGTGTGTCCATTCACACACGGAGCCGTGGCTCGGCCCCTCCCCTCCCCTCCCCTCTATCTTCTTGTGACTGACAACAGTGAAAGCCAATAGCCCTTGCTTCTGTCTCAGCCACTGGGGAGAGGGGGTCCATTCGAGACTCTAGTGCACGTCGCTGGATCGAGAGGGGCCTAAGGTGAGTATTGGGGGGGGGGGGGTGGATGCTTCACAGAGAAGGTTTTTTATCTTCATGCAAAACCATTGCACAGAGCATGTATGTATAACTTTTTTTTTAAATAAAATATTTACATCCTGCAGTCTGGTAACAGTTTGGATCCTTCCTCTTCTTCCTCAGCATCAGCAATAGACAATTTCCAGTGCTCATGTAATGATGTGGGAGTGCTACTTGGGTAAGGATTACTATGAACCCAGGCTGTATGATGCACTCACAGGGGGCTTGTCCATGACAGCCTGGGCCCACAGGAAGTGTGTAGGATGATCCTGGCAGTCATTCAAGGTAAGTAGTTCTTGACCTCAGAGCCTTACTGTGTTATTAAACCCTCCCTTGAGAAAGTGATACTTTACCATACCTTATGTTGATGCTTGTTTCCAGACCCATAGTTATGTTCAGCTTCTGTGTCTAGCATAATCAACTTTTGAAGAGGAATGTAATTCACATCTGACTATAAGGGTGGCTCCATTGCCTTACAGGTACAGTATCTCTGGAGCCACTCCGATATGTGTGCACCCAGCTGGGTCTTTCTCATTTGGTGTGTGCATGGGCTTGCAAGCACAGTGTGGCCAGGTCCTTCTCATTGTGATCACTTGGGTGCATGTATAAGGCATACTTGCTGAGTGTGGCCAGGTTCCTTAGCATTGTGCCTGCTCAAGTGCTGGGACGTATGTGCAGTGTGGCAGAGGTTCTGATTGTGCACAGTGGAGACGAGGGAGCGCTTGGTAGCGCCCCTAGAGGTGGGCTGAGGCTGTTACGTAATGAAAATGGCGTTTAAGGCAACACTCCATCTTAAAAGTGACACATCTCCAAGCAGACATAATTAACTTATAATCTTTTGCCAAACTTTTGTAATACTTTACATTGTACACTATGGTCAACAGTTCCCCATCATACTTCATAACACTACTATGTTGTGCAGTAATTCAGAGTTGGTGCCCCAGAGCTTGCACCAGACTCCACCAGCCCAGGGACCTGCTACCTCATCCCAGTGACAGTGATTTGTATATTACACTTGAATTCTAGGAAGCATAACTTTGTACATGACCCGTGCTTATTCTCTACTAAGGCCTCACTCCATCTCCCAGGACAGGCTGGGTCCCTAAGATACTCCATGCCATAAGTCAGTATTGGGGTTCCGAATGCTAGGGAAGGTGCCTTAGCACATAAGCTGCTTCACTGGCAGGGTCCTCTGTAATCTATGCCAATCTACGCATCTCGACTGGCTGGCTGCTTCAATTATTACTACTTTAAGTCTGTGAATGACTGTGCCACAGATAAGTGTTGAGTACTGTAGATTTTTCTCTTGTTTTTTTTTTTTTTTTGTTCTCTCTCGCCCCCCCCCCCCCCCCAAAAAAAAGAAATAATGGGGGGGGGGTTACTGTTTGTGGGTTTTTTTTTGGGGGGGGGTCCTCTTTTTCTGTTGGCCCACACTGCTGTCTGGTCTGGGCCACAATGACATACAGTGAAGGAAATAAGTATTTGATCCCCTGCTGATTTTGAATGTTTGCCCACTCACGAATGATCAGTCTAAAAATCGAATGGTAGGTGTATTGTAACACTGAGAGACAGAATAGCAACAAACAATTCAACAGCAATGCATGTCTAACAAATTATGCACTGATTTGCATGTTCATGAGGGAAATAAGTATTTGATCCCCTATCATTCAGCAGGGTTTCTGGCTACCAGGTGTCTTTCATACAAGTAACAAGCTGAGATTAGAAGCAGTCTCTTAAAGGGAGTGCTGCTAATCTCATTTTGTTACCTGTATAAAAGACACCTGTCCACAGGAGCAATCAAACAATCAGATTCCAAACTCTCCACCATGGCAAAGACCAAAGAGCTGTCCAAGTATGTCAGGGACAAGATTGTAGACCTACACAAGGCTGGACTGGGCTACAAATCTATCGCCAAGCAGCTTGGTGAGAAGGTGACAACAGTTGGTGCAATCATTCGCAAATGGAAGAAACACAAAACAACTGTCAGTCTCCATATGTCTGGTCATTAAATTTTTAGACTGATTATTATTATTATACAGTATTTATAAAGCGCCAACAGTTCACTCAGCGCTGTACATTACAATGGGAGACAGAACATGCGACAGTACAGTAACAATACAATGCGATACACGAGGGGTTCGAGGGCCCTGCTGTTTCGAGCTTACAATCTAGGAGGGAGGGGATAGTGGTACAGGAGGAGATAGCTGTGGGGGATGGAGTGGTAGGAAGAGTGGAGGAGGTCAGCAAATTAGCAGGGGGTGGGGTAGGCTTCCCTGAAGTGGTGGGTTTTCAGGGTGCGTCTAAAGGAGAGGAGAGTAGGTGATAGTCTGATGGGTTGGGGCAGGGAGTTCCAGAGGATGGGTGACACCCTGGAGAAATCCTGGAGGCGGGCATGGGAGGAGGAGACCAGGGAGCTAGAGAGAAGGAGGTCTTGTGAGGAGCGGAGTGTGCGTGCTGGGTGGTACTTGGATATTAGGTCGGTGATGTAGTACAGGGCAGTATGGTGGACAGCTTTGTACGTCAGTGTTAGGATTTTGAATTTGATCCGCTGCGCAATCGGAAGCCAGTGGAGGGATTGGCAGAGGGGGATGGCGGAAACGGAGCGGTTGGTAAGGTGGATGAGTCTGGCTGCCGTATTCAGGATCGACTGAAGTGGGAATAGCCTGTGGTGAGGCAGACCAGTGAGGAGGGAGTTGCAGTAGTCGAGTCGTGATATGATGAGGGAGTGGATGAGCTGTTTAGTGGTTTCTGGGGTTAGGAATGGGCGAATTTTGGCGATGTTGCGGAGGTGGAGTCTGCATGAGTTTGTTAGTGATTGGACTTTGGGCTGGAAGGATAGGTTGGAGTCCAGAATGACACCAAGTACTCTGGCCTGCGGGGCGGGTTTGATGGTGGCATTGTTGGACGTGATGGAGAAGTCAATGGAGGGGTGGTGGCTGGGGGGAAGACTAGGAGCTTAGTTTTGGAGAGGTTCAGTTTAAGGAAGTGGAGTGACATCTAGTCTATGTCCTTCAGTAGGTTTGTGATTCGGGCGGAGACTGAGGGGGTGAGGCGAGGGGTTGAGAGATAGATTTGTGTGTCGTCGGCATGTAGGTGGTAGTTGAAGCCGTGAGAGTGTATGAGTTGGCCAAGGGAGGGGGTGTAGATGGAGAAGAGAAGGGGCCCGAGGACGGAGCCTTGAGGGACCCCAACAGAGAGGGGGAGTGGGGGAGTTGGTAGCATTATAGGTAACGCTGAAAGAGCGTTGTGATAGGTAGGATGAGAGCCAGGAGAGAGCAGAAACTCTGAGGCCGAGGGAGTGTAGTTTTTTGAGGAGGATCATTTCTTTGTGAGTAGGCAAACATTCAAAATCAGCAGGGGATAAAATACTTATTTCTTTCACTGTATGTATGTGGCAGTTACAGTGGTTCTAAAGTCTGGCTGTTTTTTTTTTTTTACTTAATGTATGTCATGCATTACAGTGAACAACACTCCACTATTTGCCCCACCCTTCGCCCCCCTCTATCTCAAAGGCTGGCCATACACTATACAATTTTCTGCCCAATTTCCTTTAGATTTACCTTCAACTATGTAGTGCAATGTCCTGCCTAATTGGATACAATTTAAAAGTGTTGTTTAGGTTTGATCTCATATTATATGGTTTTTGGTAAATCTAAAGCTAAATTGTATAATGTATGGCCGGCTTAATACCTGGCACGTCTCTCACCAATCCAGCGCTTTCTCAGTCAGTAGTGCACAGCCTGGCTTGGTTGGGAGCGTGCCCACAACCTGTGTGCTATGAGGGCACCTACAGGAAGGTAGAGCAGACCACCAAAGAAGTGTTAAAGGACTGTTCTGTGCATTCTAATTACACAGATCAGGTAAGTATAACATCTTTTTTATTTTAATTTATAAAATGCCTTTGGAATCGCTTGAAGTTTCTGTTTAACACATATGAGTAAGCAGGTATAGCAGCTTGTCATACACCTGTGATTATCTGTTTCTCCCCATGGAACATCCATAGTAACCTTGTACCCCTGAGCTGTACAGTGCAGTTTAATTACTGTATAGGTGAAATGAGATACCAGCACACAATGCCTCTCTAGTTTTATAAGCCATTATTTACTGTTGGAACAATGCAGATACAGCATAACAAGAAGACTCTGGGAGTGGTGCCTGGAATCTTTACTGCCAGGCATTGTCTGATTTCCCACAACGTTCATCCATAAAAATAGACACAATACATATATTTTACATTACATCATCCTTCTTTTTTTTTTTTTTTTAAAAAAAGCACTTTTGCAAAGCAATACGGTTTAAACTATAGTAGAGCATATTGAGGAATCCATTTCAGAGGGCCAGTAGCAGATTGTATTGAAGACATTTTGAGTGAGATTTACTAAAACTGGTGCGCTCAGAATCTTGTGCAGCTGTTCATGGTAGCCAATCAGCATCTAACTTCAGCTTGTTCAATGAAGCTTTGGCAATAAAACCTGGAAGCTGATTGGTTTCTATGCAGAGCTGCCCCAGATTTTGCACTCCCCAGTTTTAGTAAATAACCCCCTTTGGGTCCTAGCCTGTTTCCTGGAACTGTGAAGCTCTCCTTTAACTTTTTAAATTGAGTCCATTGCTAAAATTGAGAAAGCTGTCATGTGCTAAGTGTAAAACTGATGACACACGGGCAAATCTCTTGCAGTGAATACCCCTTCGTTTTTGGTATTCGTTTGTTGTTAAAGCCGAACTTCACCTAAAATGTAAAGTTCTGCCAATACTCCTCTTATTCCACCCCCACCCCCCTGCATGTTTTAGAAATGTTTTTATTTTTTTGGAGCAGGTATATGTTTCTCCTCTCTAATCATCTAGGCGGGCAGAGAGTAAATTTCCCTTTCACCATCCCCCCCTGCAACCTTCTGGGACATGTCACAGGCTCCAGGAGGCTGTGGGACCATTCAGAATGCACAGTGCATCTGGCGCATGCGCAGTGGGGTGCCTGCTGTGAAACCCCAGGAAGTCACAGCCAGCTTTTCACATGCAAGATGGTGGCTCCGGGGACTCAAAGATCAGCAAAGAACTGGCTGGGGTAGGGCCATTGCTGGATCTCTGGGCTGGTACGTGTCTTCTTGTTAAGTGAACAGCTACTGTATTTGTAGCTGCTGACTTTTTAGAAGTTTTGGTTGTTTCTGAAAAAAATTAAAACATTATGATTTTCTATGGGATCTCATGCACACGGGATGTTTTGATAATGCTGTTAACATTAGCTGTGTAAAGTCACATTAAAAACGTGAGATTTTCAGCTTTTTTTCTGTTTTTGCATTAGCGTTTAGCTGCATTTTGCCACGTTTGCATTTTGCCATGTTTTTTAGTGTTTATTTTTTGTGGTCAAAAAAGTCCAAAAACGATGGTTTGCGACGTTTTACCACATTTTTATGTGTTTTGCCGCGTTTTTCAGTGTTAGATTGTTTATACAGCTAAAAAAAACTTCTTTAGAAACCCACTAGTCCTTGTTTTTTTTCCAGCCAGAAAACATCCCTGCCAAAAAAACATTGATTACAGTCTGTGTGCATGGACACATAGGATAACATGCTGGGGGGTTTACTGGCTGTAGAAAAAAACATCAAATGCCAAAAACAGTCGCTGTAAAAATGTCCAGTGTGAATGAGGACTGACAGTGACATTTTTAAGGTGTGTTCAGAATTTCAGTGTTTCGGCAGCAAAATTGCTAAAGAAAATAGCTCTTGATGCTTTTCTATGAAATGTCGCAGCAGTCGCTATGCTTAGCTGCAAATTGATAACGGAGAGTGATTTGTAGCCAACGTGGTTGCAAATCGCCAGCGAAAACTTTTTGCCATTAACTATTTGTAGCAGCGAAAAATCTCTGTGAAAGAGTCACCTGTGTGTTATCAGCCTTAGAATCTTGCACAATATTCCTGTGATCAGGGGGAATTCCTGTACTGTTTTTTCATGTCACATGAATTGACATTATATTCCCTCTGTTGAAGCAGAGAATGTTAAAATACCCCAAACTCTTCTTGGGGGGAATATAACAAAAATGTAGAGGGACAAAAAGAACTATACAAACTGGTTAAATACGTGGCTGCTGGTAGACGCACAGCTGCACTTCAGGATATTTCCTTTTTGTAACATAATAATGTGTCAGAAATGTATTCTTAAATCTAGCTAGTAATCTGCACCACTATGCTGCACAGGGGGAGCCCATTCAGGAAATGGCCAGGTTTTGAAATCCATTCTTTTCACCACATATATATTGGCGTCTCAGGCAGGAAGAACGGCTGAGCTGAGCATTAGTTCAGTAAGAAAAATGCATGTTTAATCACATATAATCTATATTCCAGAGAACACTTAGCCAAGAGAAACTAAAATGGTTACATTTTCCATGTAGAGCTTTGTTCAGAAAGTCATATCTGTTTACAGTTTTCATATTTATTTTACTAATTGAATGTTTTTAGAGGCCAGTAAAACTTTTTGAGAGTTAGGAAGAATTCGAACCTTTGTTAGATCTTATTTTCCCCTGTCTGTGTTCCTGTAACAACAAAATCCTTCCAATTTCTGTTCTTTAGTCCTCATGCACACTGGACATTTTTACAGCGGCTGTTTTTGGCTTTTGACGTTTTTTTCTACAGCCAGTAAACCCCTCAGAATGTTATCCTATGTGTCCATGCACACATAGACTGTAATCAACGTTTTTTTGGCAGGGACTTTTTTTACCTGGGAAAAAACCCCAGGACTAGTGGATTTCTAAAGGAGTTTGTTAGCTGTAAAAACACTCTAATGCTGGCAAAAGTGGTAAAATTGAGTTTTTGGATTTTGTTTTGACCCAAAAAAATTTTTTTTTGGTAAAAAAACACTTAACAATGCCGCAAAACGCGAATGCAAAAACGCTTAAAAAAAGCCAAAAAATCACATTGTTATCAAAACACCCAGTGTGCATGAAGCCTTAGATACTCTGTTACCCCTATTACACATGGGGACACAGACAGCAAAAAAAAAAATAATCAGAGCTTCTAAAGCTGGCCATACATGGATTGAAATTCAGCCAGTTCAGCGGGAACAGGCACGATTTGATTTATGCATGGGCAGGCTGATTGTACCCAAGTCAATCCATTGATCGACTTGGGTACGACCAGCCTGTCGGATTTTTCTACATGCGATTACTGCCAGCGGCTATAGCCGCTAGCAGTAATCATTGTGTCCTGTCAGCCTGGAGGGCTCCCCGTGCCTCCCCAACTGGCAGAACACAATAGTACTGCAAGTCAGTGTTGACAGGGGAAACTAGCAATTTCCTTTCCTTTTCCTCCCACCTGAAGAAAATCAAGGCATGTATGAGCTGCTTACCCTTCTCTACTGAACTAGGGACAGGAAGTAAAAGGAAATCCCTTCCAGCAGGGACACTGCAAAAAAAAAAAATATATATATGACCAGGTCTACCCATTCCACAATCTATAAAAACAGTTTGTCTTTGGGGTTTTAACAGGAACGTATGGGGTTTTCTTAATTTTTAAGCTGAGAGATTCTGACCCTTACTTACTTAAAAAATTAGCTTTTTATACAATAATAAAAATAAGAAGAGCTAGCTTGTAAAACTAGGTGTATGTCGAAGCAAAAAAAAAAAAAAATAGCAACTACAGGCATTACTGCCCTTTTTAATTACTAACCTTCACATTGCGTGGAATTGGAGATATGGGTGTTCAGTTCATAAATGGCTTCCATATATACAACACATGGGATGCTAAAGAGGAGAAACCACTTATTAACTTTTACATAAAGCAAACTCTTGCTTATAATATGGGGATTATTAGTTGGCCACTTGCCTATTGGGCACTTTTACCCCTTCGTGCCCAGGTCAATTTTCAGCTTTCAGCGCTGTCGCACTGACAATTGCGCGGTCATGCAACACTGTACCCATATGAAAGTTTTATCATTTTTTTCACACAAATAGAGCTTTCTTTTGGTGGTATTTAATCGCCACTGGGTGTTTTTTTAGTTTTTGCGCTATAAACAAAAAAAGAGCAAAAAATGTGAAAAAAAAGTTTTGCTTTGTTTCTAATATAAAATTTTGCAAACCGGTAATTTTTCTCCTTCACTGAGGTGTGTTGATGAGGCTGCACTGATAGGCAGCACTGATGGGTACTGATGAGTTGGCATGGATAGGCAGCACTGATGGGCTGAAATGATGAGGCTGCACTGGTGAGCATTGATGAGCAGGCACTGATGATGTGGCACTGGTGGGTTGTACTGCTGGGTGGCACTGATGGGCAGCACTTCAGGGAACTGATCATTAGTGCCGATCTGTTCTGTGACAGCTGCTGGTTATCGGCAGTACTTTCCTCACGCTGTGGACAGAGGAAAGTGCTGCCGATAAGTGGGAACTGTATTTACTCAGTAATCTGCTGTGTCATTGGACACAGCTGATCACATGGTAATAGGCCACTGTGATTGGCCTTTTACCTCATCTTGTGATCAGCTGCGTCCCTAGGACAGAGCGCATATGGAGATCGCCAGGTGCGCACCCATTCTCCTCTGACATCAACAAGGAATTTTCTATTTTTCGGACCATTCTCTGTAAACCCTGGAGAGGGTTGTGCATTAAGATCCCAGTAGATCAGCAGTTTTTTAAATACTCAGACCAGCCTGTCTGGCACCAACTAACCATGTCACATTTAAAGTCACTTAAATCCCCTGTATTCCCCATTCTGATGCACGGTTTGAACTTCAGCAAGTTGTCTTCAGCACGTCTACATGCCTAAATGCATTGAGTTTCTGCCATGTGATTGACTGGTTAGCAATTTGTGTTACCAAGGAATTGAACAGGTGTACCTAATAAAGTGGCCGATGTGTGTATAGTGCCAATATGGGGCAAACAGAGACAGCAAAAATAAAAAGAGCTGTAGACCAAAGTCAAGCAATGCACATCCACAATGGGAAAAGATTACTTAGATGCAGTTGGCCAGCTTTAACATGTATTGCAATATAAATGAACTAATAATCCCCCTTTATTTTTAAGCTAGAAGTTGCTTTATGTAAGGGTTACTCCTCGTTAGTATTTCATGTGTTGTATATATGGAAGCTATTAGGACATGAACACTCCAGGTGAATTCACGCTATAGCACGAGAGGAGGAAGCAGGAGCTGGAACATGTTACATGTCCCGAACCTAAATATGGGTGGAACATGCAACATGTTCCAAAGGTGAAGGTATTCTTTTAAACTCAAAGCAAATGTTTTTTTTCCCTTATTTTGGATAGGCAATACTTCTGTCATTGACTTCAACTCATTACCTGTCCCTATCACAGCCTTGATCTAGCAGTGCAAGAATTGAGAGCTGAGAGGACCCAGAAGTTAATATTATGACAACAGTCCTTTCCCTCCTCATTTCACATGAGAAATTTTTTTTACCGCAATATGGCTGGGGTACCTGGAGACTGGCTGACCAGAATGATAAATTCTTTGGCAGCACAGTTCACAATTATGTATCTCTGTTTTCTTGGAGTTCAGCTTTAATTTAATAAAGAACTACAGCCAAAAATAATTAAATAATGGATAGTCAATTTAAAGGTATCAATCAAAAGGTATTTTGTCATTACAAAACCAGCTTTTACTACATAATTCAAGTTTAATACAGAGATTTTCTCTGCAGTACTTTTTTCTACCACTAGAAGTCCTCATTATCATTACTCATTACTTGAAGTCCTCATTAGAAGGCCATCATCATTCAACCCACTTACTCTGGGCCCAGTTAAGTCTGGACCCTCCTGAGCCTGTGACTGGACAGTGAAAGAGCAGTAGTTCAGGGATGAGCTCATCTCACACACTGCTCTCTTTTCCCACTAGCGTGCTTCTTATCACATGAACTGATTGGTTCCTTGTGCTGCTTCTTTCCCTTACCCTTCAGCTCTGCTATACAGGGATTACAAGATGCTGATACCAGTGCAAATTCAGGTACTTACACTGCTTGTGTTTTTTTTAAGTACATTTATTGATATATTAATTTATTACAGAGCTGTATTAATATGTGTATTTTGTATCTGCCTAGAGTTCAGCCTAATTAGCTGTGGAAATACAAAGAATCATTTTAAAGTACAGTACATAAAGCAAACTAAATAAATACCTTATTTCTTTTGACTTTTTAGGTACCTCGGATATTTATTGAGAAGGAATGCATTGGTGGCTGTTCTGATCTTGTACCTCTGGACAGCAATGGGGAGTTAGAGAAAAGGCTGAAAAGTATAGGAGCCCTGGAATAGCAATCTGTAAGTATGACCGCCTGAAACCACATCTAACTTGTGGCAGCTATGGCCTAGAAACCCTGCTACAACCACACAAAGTGCTTGCAGGAAAATGTTCTGCATGATATATAGAAAAAAAACTACAGTAACACCAACCAGGTATTGTAGCCCAGTCATTTATCACAGAGAAATGCTTTGGGATTTACACATTTGGCCATTCATTAGCTTTTACCATTCGTCTGAACAAAGAACAAACAAAGAACCAGCCAATCTCACACTGTGCTGTCACTTGCATAACAGTGCCACTCTGAGCTGCACCCTGCAAAAATATTTTCCAGCTCCTGGGACCACAATTTATGTGTCAGCAGCCTGAGAGCGATTGTCACTGGGTTAGGTTAATTACACACGTAACCCTTCACACCGCCACCTTTTTACAGAGAAGGAGGAAACTCACAAATCCTAGCAATAACACAATGATTTTAGTATAAGTGTCTGCAACACACACTGTCACCACAGACAGGAATATTCAGAGGATTATTGTATACAGTAGCATTCTTCAAGAGATAGGGATTCTTTAGTTTGCATTAAAAGCTTTAGAGACAGTTTCAAAATAGGGTTTATTACTAAAAAGGGGCAAAATGATGCAATTAAAATATTTACAGAAAAAGGTGTTACAAAGACATAAAGAGAACAATAAAGCAACAGAGAAATAAAACAAAGGAGTTAAGAAGGCAGAATACTTGCAAAGTCCTGGTTTAGAAGAGTCCAATTGTCCGAGCAAAAATGTTGCCTTGGCTCTCAAGGCCGTTAAGATGTTTCTTGATTGATGTTAAACAAGAGCTCCCCTTCACCAGGCCTGTCAGTCCTTTTTTATGATATTAAAGGGGTGTCGCCTGAGAACAACTGACCAATCATCCGGTTTAGGGGATGGGTGCTAGGAGGTCACCAAGTTTATGACCAAGTCCCAACTACAATTTCATACTAATATTAATAATCTCCAATAGGCTCAGGTGGTATTCTTGCAACTGGCAGATTAATATTCAGAATTATATTTCAAACCCAGGGATACCAAACACAGCATACCCTTGTCACCCAGGATAGAAGAGACAGCATCCTTCCCTTTACTATGTGCTAATATAGTCAGGTATATATTTGAATAGGGCATATCATGCCAAACAAATCAAGGTCCTACATAATATTAATGTGCCCAGTTCCTGTTAACTTCTATGAATTGTATGTTGAATTGTTACATGTGGAATAGACGTTTTATGGCACGCTCTGCATTCCTAGAGCTCTAATGGCCTAACAGTCATGTGTGACGACTAGACGAGTTATTGTTTTACGATATGGCAGAGGAAAGTGGTTTTCATGGTTCCTGAAAAATAGACATCCTGTCAGCTCTGGAGCAGGCCTCTATTTGTGTTTTAATTAAGATAAGAGGCTCTTTTGAAGTTCCTTACAAGTTACAGCTACAAATTCCATAGTTTGCAAAGAGGGAGGAAGAATAGGAACACTACTCATGAAACCAAAATGACTGAGACCTTAACAAGATGGCTGTCGCATACAACTTCCATGTCTCTATTGTGCCTAATCGTTACAACAATCTCTTGTAAGTAGCCAAATAAAGATCTCAAAGGGAAAGGGTTTTGTGCATAGATTTTATTAATTAGGGCATGGATTGAAAAATATATGGAAAAAAATATTTTTCAGTCACCTTTCTCTTTATCTGCTTTGTTGTAAAAATCCTATGTGCAGACCCCAGTAGTATAATGGGGAAATTAAAAAAAAAATAGGGCAAAGTACTATTCACAAGTGTTATCTGTGGTCAATCTGCAGCTGATCTTATCATTCTGCAATGTGTCTCTGTATGGAGGCAACCATCTTGGTAAATCAAGGACCTTCCTTCCTCATGTCAGAGCTTCCAGCAAAGAGAACAGTGAGCAGTACAATAGTGATCATCAGATCTGAAGCTAGCAGTCAGAGACAGCAGTGCCTTAGATCTCACACTGCAGATATACAGTTATTGGGCTGAGGACACAGAAGTGCCTAGACACAGACACCAGAAAGTTTGCTACTGTTTTTCCATGAACTCCCCATTTCATGTTTGGGGGAGATACGTTGTATATGCATACGTGGGTAAATGCTAATGCAGAACCGATTGACGTTTTACACAAGCTTGCCGTGTAAATCCATTCAGCCGTACTGATTTCTCTACTCAGCACCTATAGCTCCACAGGAGTGGGAAAGCACTGGGGATTTTACGCTCAAGGACTTTTAAGCTTTTAAATTTTCAGAGTACTGTACAGGCACAACTAACTTTTAATCGAACCAGATATCATATGTACTCTCCAGCGTCTCAGGATATGCACAGCCAAAAGGGAAGCCAAGGGTACCAGGACAACGACAACCAAAGGAAATGTTCCAGGGTTGCAGCCCTCCTCAGACGGGGAAATCAGCCACTGGATAGAGAGAAAACAGGTGGCGCACACACCTAGTGCATTATCCAAGGTTTATTGTAGGAATTAAATAATAAAAACATACTCACAGACGAAGCATGTATCTAAAAAGCATAGAAAAATGACAATGGCCACAACGGCGGGCAAGGTGTTCTCACTGTCAGTGCGGTCAAATGGCTGACGCGTTTCGGGGACAAATCCCTTTCCTCAGAGCTGATGACCAACCTCTGATGCTGATGTATGGTGTATGGACAGAAAGAGCCTCGCTGTTGATATGGTATCAACAGCGAGGCTCTTTCTGTCCATACACCAGCATCAGAGGTTGGTCATCAGCTCTGAGGAAAGGGATTCGTCCCCGAAACGCGTCAGCCATTTGACCGCACTGACAGTGAGAACACCTTGCCCGCCGTTGTGGCCATTGTCATTTTTCTATGCTTTTTAGATACATGCTTCATCTGTGAGTATGTTTTCATTATTCCATTCCTACAATAAACCTTGGCTAATGCACTAGGTGTGTGCGCCACCTGTTTTCTCTCTAAACAACTAACTTTTAAACATATTCCTTACAAAACAGAGATCAAGTCCACTTTACAGCAAAAAAAATAATCATAATAAAAAAAAAAAAAATCTCTGGCTGCAATACCGAATAAAGCTGAAATGATATGGCATGGCTAGAGAGGGTTTCGTTTATTATAGCTGGCCAGCTTGAAAATGTATTGGAATACAGTGCCTTGAAAAAGTATTCATACCCCTTGAAATTTTCCACTTTTTGTCATGTTACAAACAAATGTAAATGTATTATTTAGGATTTTATGTGATAGACCAACACAAAGTAGCACATAATTGTGAAGTGAAAAATGATAAATGGTTTTCAACATTTTTTACAAATAAATATCTGAAAAGTGTGGCGTGCATTTGTATTCAGTCTCCTTTACTCTGATACCCCTAACTAAAATCTAGTGGAACCAATTGCCTTCAGGAATCACCTAATTAGTAAATAGAGTCCACCAGTGTGTAATTTAATCTCAGTATAAATACAGCTGCCTGTGTGTAATTTAATCTCGGTATAAATACAGCTGTTCTGTGAAGCCCTCAGAGGTCTGTTAAAGAATATTAGTGGACAAACAGCATCGTGAAGGCCAAGGAACACAGCAAACAGGTCAGGGATAAAGTTTTAGAGAAGTTTCAAGCAGGGTTGGGTTATAAAATAATATCCGAAGCTTTGAACATCTCACGGAGCACTCTTCAATTCATCATCCGAAAATGGAAAGAGTATGGCACAGCTGCTTAATATATCTGGGAAGCCATTCAGTTAGCAGGTCTGGATGAAATGTATTTATTTCAGGTACTTATATAGTGCTGTCGATTTACGGAGTGTCTTACATACATATATTGTACATCCACATTAGTCCCTAATGCTCAAGGAGCTTACAATCTAAGGTCCCTAATAGATACCCAATAAAGCTGAAATAATAATATTCATACATACACATACTAGGGCCAATTTAGACAGGAACCAATTAACCTACTAGCATGTCTTTGGAGTGTGGGAGGAAACCGCAGTACACGGAGAAAACCCACACAAGCACAGAGAGAACAAACAAACTCTATGCAGGTAGTGCCATAGTTGGGATTCAAACCGATGACTCTAGTGCTGTCTGGCTAAAGTGCTAACCACTTGGCCACTGTGCTGCCCTGTTTTAAGGGCTTTTGAATGAAATTAGTTGGCTCAATATTTTTCATCATTTCTGTATGAACAAAATTCCAATGGTGTATGGCCAGCTTAAGACTACATGTACACTAAGCATTTAGCCTATTTAGTTCAAGCGTTTTAGTCACCTGGCAGGCACAAGTGCAGCATCCAGCCCCGTGCCTGCAGCCTATCAGAAGGCCTACTGTGCCTCCTGGTTGGACTAAAATATTGGAATTAGATGCACGTGGGCTATATGCTTAGTGTGCATGTAGCCTAAGAGGAGAATTTCTCGGCTTGATCTTTACCATTCCCTGTGGAAGAATCCCTAATGTCCCAAATTATCTTGAAAGCCCTGTATTAGGCCACATTCATACCTGAAAATTTTGTAGCTCAAAGCTCAGGTGTGAATGTGAAGCTCTGCAAGCAAAATCCCATTCATTTCAAAGGCCCCTGCTCTCATCTGAGTGCTGTTTCACCTGTAGCAAAATGTCTGTTGTTCTAAAGTACATGAGCTTTTTTCTAGGCGCTCCTGCCCCCTCCTCCTTTCCAAGTGCCCCCATAGCAAGCTGCTTGCTATGGGGGCACTCATGCTAATTCATTTCTGAGCAGGCTCAGCACTGCTCAGCCATTCACAGGAAGCCTTGTATGTATACAAGGCGTCCGGTTATTGGCTAATGTTGAGATTGTGATGTTTCCACCTGAACTGTTCACTGATAAACATACAAGGCTTCCCATGAATGGCTGAGAAGTGCTGCTCCTGACTTGATTTTGTTCTGAGGATGAGACAGGAACTCTCTGTACTGTTGGAAAACAGTACGATGTACTATATGTTGCTGGGGCTACACACAGTTTATACAGTGCTCCCAGCGTTTGCATGTGTTAGTGAAGGAAATTGTTTGTTTGGACCAGCATAGTTCAAACAAACGATTTAGAGTTAAATCAAAACTGCTTTTTGCTTTGGATAGAGCAGGAGATGATTTTTTTTTTTGTTTTGTAACCCATTGATGAGGTTTTCCAACAATAAGTTAGAGGAAACCCCCTATTTTATAGTTGTCACCAGAACAAGTGTCTCCCATTAACTGCTTCCCGACCGCCCTATAGCAGAACTACTGCTACAGGGCAGCAGGGCTGTGCAAAATCACATTGTGTGTGTGATTTTGTACATCCGGGTAGGAGGCGCACGTACCACCCTACCAGCACAGCCATTGACGTCTACAGCTGTCGATCACTGGGTCCCGGTACCGCTGAGGAACACTGACAGAGGAGAGGTCTTTGTGTAAAGACTATAGCTCTCTCCCCTGTCAGCTCCAGCATTCTGCTTTTGTTTTGCTCTGCATAGCAGATCAATACAAAGCAGGGTGCTTACATTGTAAAGCACACACCGATAACACAGTAAAACAGCACACAGTTAACCCTTTGCCCAGATGTTAACCCCTTCCTGCCCAGTGTCATTAGTACAGTGTCAGTGCTTTTTATTAACACTGATTACTGTATTAGTGTCACTGGGATGTCTGTGGCAGTTAATCAGTTCCCCCCCAGTGTCAGAATGCCCACCGCAGTCCCACTATAAGTCAATGATTGCCGCCATTACTAGTATTAAAAAAAAAAAATTCCAGTGTACATGTATATATGTGTGTGTGTGTGTGTATGTACAGTCAGGTCCATAAATATTGGGACATCGACACAATTCTAAAACTTTTGGCTCTATATACCACCACAATGGATTTGAAATGAAACGAACAAGATGTGCTTTAACTGCAGACTGTCAGCTTTAATTTGAGGGTATTTACATCCAAATCAGGTGAACGGTGTAGGAATTACAACAGTTTGCATATGTGCCTCCCACTTGTTAAGGGACCAAAAGTAATGGGACAGAATAATATTCATAAATCAAACTTTCACTTTTTAATACTTGGTTGCAAATCCTTTGCAGTCAATTACAGCCTGAAGTCTGGAACGCATAGACATCACCAGACGCTGGGTTTCATCCCTGGTGATGCTCTGCCACTTCTCTACTGCAACTGTCTTCAGTTCCTGCTTGTTTTTGGGCCATTTTCCCTTCAGCAAGTGAAATGCATGCTCAATCGGATTCAGGTCAGGTGATTGACTTGGCCATTGCATAACATTCCACTTCTTTCCCTTAAACTCTTTGGTTGCTTTTGCAGTATGCTTTGGGTCATTGTCCATCTGCACTGTGAAGCGGCGTCCAATGAGTTGTGAAGCATTTGGCTGAATATGAGCAGATAATATTGCCCGAAACACTTCAGAATTCATCCTGCTGCTTTTGTCAGCAGTCACATCATCAATAAATACAAGAGAACCAGTTCCATTGGCAGCCATACATGCCCATGCCATGACACTACCACCACCATGCTTCACTGATGAGGTGGTATGCTTAGGATCATGAGCAGTTCCTTTCTTTCTCCATACTCTTCTCTTCCCATCACTCTGGTACATGTTGATCTTGGTCTCATCTGTCCATAGGATGTTGTTCCAGAACTGTGAAGGCTTTTTTAGATGTCGTTTGGCAAACTCTAATCTGGCCTTCCTGTTTTTGAGGCTCACCAATGGTTTACATCTTGTGGTGAACCCTCTGTATTCACTCTGGTGAAGTCTTCTCTTGATTGTTGACTTTGACACACATACACCTACCTCCTGGAGAGTGTTCTTGATCTGGCCAACTATTGTGAAGGGTGTTTTCTTCACTTGGGAAAGAATTCTTTGGTCATCCACCACAGTTGTTTTCCGTGGTCTTCCAGGTCTTTTGGTGTTGCTGAACTCACCGGTGCGTTCCTTCTTTTTAAGAATGTTTCAAACAGTTGTTTTGGCCACGCCAAATGTTTTTGCTATCTCTCTGATGGGTTTGTTTTGTTTTTTCAGCCTAATGATGGCTTGCTTCACTGATAGTGACAGCTCTTTGGATCTCATCTTGAGAGTTGACAGCAACAGATTCCAAATGTAAATAGCACACTTAAAATGAACTCTGGACCTTTTATCTGCTCATTGTAATTGGGATAATGAGGGAATAACACACACCTGGACATGGAACAGCTGAGAAGCTGTTGTCCCATTACTTTTGGTCCCTTAACAAGTGGGAGGCACATATGCAAACTGTTGTAATTCCTACACCGTTCACCAGATTTGGATGTAAATACCCTCAAATTAAAGCTGACAGTCTGCAGTTAAAGCACATCTTGTTCGTTTCATTTTAAATCCATTGTGGTGGTATATAGAGCCAAAAATGTTAGAATTGTCAATGTCCCAATATTTCTGGACCTGACTGTATATGTATATATATGTGTATGTGTGTGTGTATATAATATATATATACCGCCATTTGTAGACTCTAACTTTCACATAAACCAATTAATTTACAAGTATTGGGATTTTTTTTAATTTTTTTTAGCAAAGACATGCAGAATACATTTTGGCCTAAATTTGATGAAATTAGATTTTTGAAATTTTTTTTGCTGGATATGTTTTTTAGCAAAAAAGTCAAAGTATTTTTTTGGTTTATAGCGCAAAAAATAAAAAAAACACAGAGGCAATCAAATACCACTGAAAGAAAGCTCCATTTGTGGGAAAAAAGAACATAAATTTCATTTGGGTGCAGCATTGCATGACTGTGCAATTGTCAGTCAAAGTAACGCAGTGCCGTATTGCAAAAAATGGCCTGGTCAGGAAGGGAGGTAAATCCTCTGGAGGGCAAATGGTTAAAGATTTTTGCCTTATTTCTGCTTCTCTGCCAACTGTAAAATTTGGCAAGGATAAATGAGGTGAATCTCCTCAGTGGGGGCACAGATAGCAATAAAACCTGACCAGGATTTCAGTGCTTCCAAAACTTCAAAGTTTTCAATGTAGACTTTCTTTTGAATTCATTAGTATTTTATTGTTTAAAATGGTGACAAAAAATGAAAGGTATTTGTCTAAAAATGACATGACTCAGTAGGCAGATAAAGAAGACACACATGGATGTTGATAAAGAAAACAAACATGAAAGAACGATAAAGGAAAACAGGGATATTCTTGCCCAATACATAACATGTTATAGTCACAAAATTTCTGTTACAAGTCAAATAGAGAGTAAAGGTAAAAATGTCAGCCAGGAAAGATGTTAGCAGATATCTTTTAAAGCATAACTCCTCAAAAGAGAAAAAAACCCCACCTGTAGCTTGTGACAAGACAGTGAAAGGAGAAGCAGCACAGTGATGATCCGTCTGCTTTCTCCTGCTATCAGAATGATTTGTGCCAGCACAGGACTGATTGGCTCCTTCTGCAGCCACTTCCTCTCAGCCTTTATCTCTGCTATACAAGAAGCTGATATGTTCACATTTTGGGACTTGCACTACTTACATTTCAAAAATACATTTAATGATTGTATGCATAAATTTGTGTCTTATATCTGCCTTGAGTTCAGCTTTAAATAAGAGCATGCATTACAAGAAAAATGAATCTGCAGCATCCTCCCCAATTCTAGGACACCGCAATTATCTTGTCAGAATGCCAGTAACAAGGATTGCTTTACTGTTGAACTGGTATTTTCAGGTTATTTGGACAAGCCTTTCAAAGAACCACAGGACACCACATATTCCATGACTCTTTCTTAAATTAGAAATATATAAAAATACAGACATTTTCCATTTATTAACCACTTGCCCTCCAGAGGATTTAACCCCCCCCCCCCTTCCTGACCAGGCCATTTTTTTGCACTACGGCGCTGCATTAATTGTGTGGTCTTGTAATTTTTTCCCCACAAATAGAGCTTTTTTTTGGTCGTTTTTGATTAACTGTGTGGTTTTTATTTTTTGAACTATAAACAACAAAAAGTCCCAATATGACTTTTTGCTATAAAATATATCCAGTAAAAAGATTTTAAAAATAAAATGTCTTCATAAATTTAGGCCAAAATGTATTCTGCTACATGTCCTTGCTATAAAAAAAAATAATCCCAAGACGTGTAAATTAATTGGTTTACATAAAAGTTATAGCTTCTACAAATGGCAATATATACTGGAATTTTTTTTTTTTTTTACTAGTAATGGCAGCGTGCAGCGACTTACACGGGACTGTGGCAGGCATTCTTACAGTAGGTGGGAACTGACTAACTGCCACTGTACTAATGACACTGGGCAGGAAGGGGTTAATATCTGGGGCAATCAAAGGGTTAACAGTGTGCTCTGTGTGTGTTTTACTTTGTATTGCTCTGCTGTGCAGAGCAGTACAAAGCAGCATGTCAGTCAAGATGGGAGAGATCTGTTTTGTTTACACACAGACCTCTCCCATTGTCAGCTCAGCCGACTATCACCGAGTCACGGTCGAGCATCGGCGGCTGGGATCCAGTGATTGACTTGCCAAGCAGCCAATAGCGGCACTGGTAGGGAAATGCAAATCATGTATGTATACATGATTTTGTGCATCCCTGCCGCCCTGTAGCAGTACTTCTGCTCTAGGGCGGTCGGGAAGCGGTTAAACAATGGTCCACCCACACAGCTGCATCTTTCATTCACAGATTCCTGTGACTGACTAAGGCCGGCCATACATGGGCCGATTTTCGAACAATTCTTCGTTAGAAAATCGGACCTGAGAAAAATCGGCTGATTTTAATAGGGCAATGGCACTGGCCGATTTTTATGGTGTCCCCCCCCCCCCCCCCCCGTTTCGTTTATTGGGCATGCTGGAAAATTAGTGAAAAACTACCTATTTTCGAAGTCATTGGTGGCACCATCGGATTATAGAACGAACAATGTTTTCAATTTTCAATCAAAAAATTGTTCGGAATTCGACCCATGTATGGCCTGCTTAGGCTACAATAGGCAACAAGCCTGTCTGCCAACGCAGCAGATGGACTTGTAGTTGCAATGGGCTGCAGGAGCGCTGCAGAGTTCTCTGGTAGTACATGGCCGTGTCCTTCAGCTTTCAAACTGGAAGCCCTTACAGAGGTACGGGCTGAAAGCCAGAGGAAATGTCTGCAGGATCCCACATTGCACCAATGATTTACTGGTCATGGGTGCAATGCTTTCTAGGCTCCTGCAGGAAATTATTGCACATTTTTTTTCTGTAAAAATATGTGCATACTGTATATTCTTTTTTTCTGCAAAGGTGAACGTAGCCTTTAAAGACATTTATACAACGGAGTTGAATGGGGGTGGGAAATTGTACAGAAGGAGAACCTAGTCATAGGGACCTGTCAAAGTCATGTTACTGGCCTCTCCTCCAAGTATGAAATATTTTCTGCAGCATTATGCAGCGAACACTCCATGGGATACTGCAGGCTTTGTACCATTTTATAAATGGGAAGTAAAATGCAGGCGCCTTGTGGAATAAACACTGCTGATACTAGTGATCTCTGTTATAAATGGGTCTCAAAGCTACAAGTTCACTTACCAGCAACTAAGAATGTTGGATCACACTTTACATACAGTATACTGAAAGCAGACCTTTAACCTGTAAGGCCAGATTTACACCTTTTGTTTTGTATCATTTTGAATGGTTTTCCAAAGGTCCTGCATTTTAGCAAATCACAAATAAATTGGCTACCACAATGCATAGTAACATACCAGAAAGGAATCCAGCTATACCCTAAGGGACCTGTGAGGTAGGAAATATGGAAGATGTCACCCCTGTCTTGTTTTTGAAGTTGTACTCTGCAGGGCTGTACGCTTTATCATTTCTTCACTAACTGGGGTGTCACTAACTTGCAACAAACATATTGTTCTCGTTCCGTGTCTGTGCCCCTGGAAACAAGGAAAAAAAAAAGGAAGGTGCCTGGAGCTTGTGCCTTTAAAGGAAACCCATCAGAACAAACATTGGATCTGTCAGTCTATTTTTGACTGTTTTATGTCTAAATTGGTATGATTTGTTTAATATTTATCACCTGTTATTTTGTGCCTCAGTTAATATGGCTGTACTGCTCATTTGTATATTGGGTATATGATATGGAAAGAAGTCTTAAACACGATAATTTCAATAGATAATGTCAATAGATTTCTTTGTTCCATTTCACAGACATTTGTACCACCAGAAAGTGAACTTCTCAAATCTAGAGCACCCTGAAGGTTCTACAGTACCATGAAGATGTCTTTGGAGCTTTGCATAAATATTTAATAATAAACATGTTGCCTTGCGTGATGATTCTGTGTTACATTCTTCTACATGAGTTGGCTATCAATAAAATCTGCACCAAGAGAGATATGGAGACTACCATTGCTGACTTCCTGAAAATTCCAGTTCTTGGCCTTTAATAATCTGATCTAGTGATTTGCAGTAAGGTGAATCCAAACACCTACATATTTGTACTGGACCAGTATTTTGACATGTGATAAAGCAATTTGCTTTAATATGACAGCCATACAGCTTCCATTTTAGAGGGAGAGGTCACCAATGACAATGCCATGGGCAGCTTTGGATATTGTCATTGGTGATCTCCCTCTAATATGACAGCCAGACAGCTTCCATTTTAAAGGAGATAATTACAAAACCGTACATAGTACGGTTTTGTAATTATCAGCTTTGATCTGCTGACATCTGCTCAGCACTGTAGCTCAGCTCATGCTGTAGGGCACACTTGCCGCAACCAGGACTGCTTAAATGAACTGCTGGAAAAGGCTCTGTTCAACCGAGGGTCCGCCAAACTACATGACAAGTTTCCTGTAATTTATGCTTACAATTTGCAGAGTTTAAGAAAGTCAGGTCTTTTGAACAATTAATATATAGTTGTGCTCAAAAGTTTGGATACCCTAGCAGAAATCATGACATTGTGGCACTTTTATTGAAAATATGACTGATCATGCCAAAAACTCTTTTATTTAAAGATAGTGATCATATGAAGCCATTTATTATCACATAGTTGTTTGACTCCTTTTTAAGTCACAATGATAACAGAAATCACCCAAATGCCCCTGATCAACTGTTTACATATCCTGGAATGTTCGGCCTCGGTACAGACACACAAGGTGACACACACGGGTTAAAATGGCAACTAAAAGATTAATTTCCCACATCTGTGACTTTTTAAACTGCAATTAGTGTCTTTGTATAAATAGTGGATGAGTTTGTTAGCTCTATTGTGGATGTACTGAGCCATGGTGAGCAGAAAAGAACTGTCAAAAAGGCCTGTGTAACAAGGTAATGGAACTTCGGGAAACTTGTGGATAAAAAGAAACCCCCATAGGTAACCTCAGGAGAAATACAGGCTGCTTTGGTAAAAGACAGTGTGGTTGTTTCAATGAGCACAATACGATGATACTTGAACAAAAATGAGCTGCATGGTCCAGTTTCCAGAAAGAATCCTTTACTGCACCAATGCCACAAAAAAAGCTTGGTAACGCGTGTCAAAGTGGTGTTGGGCATAGTGTAAGCGGGGTTTTGTGGCATTGGCAGAAGTGGGAGCGGGTACCTTTCAAAACCAGGCACCCACCCCCTTCAAAAAAAAGTGCCATTTCCTAAAGAGGTGGGGGAGGGGGTCTTAAACTGGGACTTCCCTTATTGGGAGAAGCTCCTCTTTAAAATAAAAAAAAGTGCTTTTCCCATGTAGAAAAATTATTAGGGCTGCTTAAATCTGCCTCAGATTGGCTCTTTCAATAACAGCCCAGCCTGAGATGGACCATGCCCCCTTGTTTTCAGGTTTCAGACACTGCTCTGCAATTGCAATGGATGGGGTCTGTCAACCCTGCATGCACCCTGTGAATTGCAGAAGTGGTGTTTAGGGGGAAACCATCTTAATTTCTTGTTTCCAAAGGATCCTGGTGGTGCCCAATTCTGATTCATAGTTTCTTTTTTTTTTTTTAACTGGAGAGTTAGCCTTTAAAATTAAATTCCATAATATATAGGGTGTAACGTACATTGTAAAGCATAGTCAGAAAGATGGACTTGTCCATCTTTCCAAACAGAATTCACGGGTTGTTCTGCCGTTATATGAATTTGGTGAAGCCGTGTGGCTCCACCTGCACAGCCATGTCATTTCTTCACAGGAATCTGAAATGATCTGCCATCATGGCAAAGGGACTCACAGTTCTCAATGGAGAACAAGTGCAATAACATTACCACACATGTAGTCCATTGATACGTACTCTGACCCTGTAACTGGTGTTACAGACCTGTAGCTGGATGAATAGTTTGCAGGAGCATGAATATTCTGCCTGTGATCCACTGATCATGGTCTGTAAGCTCTAATTTAAAAAAATATCATAAATACGTTTAAAAAAAAAAAAAAAAAAAAAAAATCAGTATGGGTGCATTTACTATTCTTTTATAAATGACATATAAGTAAGTAGCTTGAATCAGCAATGTTTAATTAGTAATAATGTATTGCTGTCTTTGTACTAAAAATGGCTGTCAGATCTGACCACCCAGCAATGGCTGTCAGATCTGACCACCCAGCAATCTATTATTATAATTTAAAATGTGCAGTGCTCTTACATTAATATACAATGATTTCATTACACATCCAAATAATCTATGTGCTTTGGTGTATCACACACAAGACAAAAAGTGAAAAATAATCACAATGAAAAAATATTTTCTGCCTGAGTCAAGAGAAAGAAGAGTCCAGGAAATGGGTGTACTTCTGTGATCAAAAAAAAGTCAGCATTGTGCCACCAACGGATGATTCCAATTTCCATAGACTTCTTAATATATCCAGTGAAGACAGAAAACACGGAATTCTTACCAAATATCCATGGCCCACCTATTTAATCAGTGGCCTTAAGCACTTGTGGAATTGATCCCAGTAATGCCCTGAGCAGAGGTATGTCCCAGCTTCCTACCAATCTCAGCTCATGCAGTAAGGACATATAAGACCAAACCAAGCCTCATAGTGCAGTAAATCCAATAAAAATGATTTTTAAAATCATAAAATTTAAAATATAATTTCGAACAATAAAAATACCAGTATATCACAAACCTGCAGCTAGAACTATATTCCAGCGGCTGTTAGGCGTAATAAAGTCACATTAAGCACCACCCTGCGTGTTTCGGCATACATTAGACGTATGAATCTTTATTAAATGCATGACAGTGTAAGTTGATTGTGCCGAAGCATGCAAGTTAATGCACAGTACAGGCACACCCTTAGCACTCACCTTATCTTATGACAACAGCAGGAATTGGCCAAAATAAACTAACCTTTCTGGTCGGCTCCTCTCCCAAAAACACTTGGCTTGGGGTGTGGAAAGTACAAAGGTATGAAGAGTGATAGTCCCCCAGGTCAAAAGATTGGTAGCTGTGGCTATCTAAACATCAAAAGTATAGGTACCCATATGGACTGAAAGCCAGTTGACGGAACAATACAATTTCTGTGGCAGTAACTCAATTAATAGGTTTAGCTACACTGCCCCAGAAATACAATGTGGCATGAGTCAGCTAATGGGTGCCAGCTATCAGAGAAACAAAGTGTCCACTTCAATCTCTCATTGCTGTCTTCTGTGAAAAATGATGCATCTTGCAACAAAAAACTCTTCACCCTTTAATAAATATTCACAGAGGTCCCTTTCACCACAATAATCAGGTTCACACTTTTTGTTGCAAGATATTATTTTCACAGAAGAGAGCAATCAAAGATTGAAGTGAACACTTTTCTTTTCACATTTGTTAATTGGACATTTTATATCTCTGTTGGATTTGTTTTTTCATGTAAGCACAGAACACCATTGTATTTTTATCTATACTTTTGTTTTTGACACAGTGTTACTTGGATCACTTTAAAAGTTTCTTCATTTTTATTGCAAGGTATATATCACTGTGCTGTACTCTGAGGTATTATAGACTTCATTTATTTTATACTTTTTGGGGTTATTAAATACAGCAGCAATTTTGGTTGTTGGTGTTCTATGCATTTTATGGTTCATTAGGGATATATATACTGTGTGTATTTATATATAGGCAGCCCCTGAGTTATAAACATCCGACTTACATAAGACTCATACTTAGGAATGGAGGCAGTGCAATGTCACGCTGGTCTCAGAAACTCCCAGGCAGCCATCTTGCTCACCACATGCTGCCACCTACTGCCTGGCGGACCTGTTGGCAATCCCTCGTCATTGCATGTCCAGCTAACCCTTGCTTATGCTATCCAAAAGTTTAAATTTTTTTGGCTGGAGCTACCCTAAAAAAAAATGTACCTGTTCCAACTCACATACAAATTTAACAATTTGTGTATATACATACACACACTATATATAGATGTATATAATCTCCATTTAGAGCAGATTGGGGATTTTTACACACTCTCTCTCTCTCTATTTAGAGCAGATTGGGTATTTTTTCTTTTATGCCCTCATATTAATATGAAAAGGTGAAAAAGTTAGAAAACAACTGCCATTTTGTTAAATTATCTTGCCATTTTCTAGGCAATTCTGCTTTTACAAAATTTCTTTGCTTTCTTTCAAACAAACAGCATTACACACAAGATCAGCAGCTACCATTTTAATATTTTTCTTACAGCCTAGTATAATAAATCATACATCCCATAGTAAATAAAGGTAAGTGTTCAACTCCATAGCAAAAATATATTTAAAAAAAATGATTTGACCTGAAGATCAGTACTAATTTAGTGCTGGGTGCATGACATGCTCTATTCACAAAACAACACATTTGTGTTTCGGGGAGTGGATATACCTTCGATATTCTGCAAGCTGAGTCAAGTAAAAATGTGAAGGCCATCTGTGCTTTTCTACAAACTCCAGTTCTTCAGCTGAATGAAAAAAGAATAAAATGCTGTCTCAGAATGTTTACAGGCAGAGGCAAGTCTAACATCAAGAAAAATGAACAAATGGAATTAGACATGGCTGTTTCTACTCAGGTAAATTAGGCACAGGTGTTCCTAGCATGATAAAAAGGTAAGAACTTTTAGCCTGGGTTCACATATATGCAGTGCGGTATATCACATGTGATTCGCACAGGAACCGCACCGCATTCCTGTGCAAACCACATGCGATTTGTGTGCAATGTGATTAGAGCCATACATTTTGTATGGCTCTACTTGCACCGCACCCACACCAAAAAGGTGCAGGTCCCTTTTTTGGGTCCGCACTAGAATCTGATCGCATGGGTATTCACACCTATGCGATCCGATTCTGCTCATCGCACTGCGTTTTGCAGACTGCTTTCGGGGTCTTGTTAACATACACACCCGCAGTGGTTCGCATGAACGGGGTGTGATTCTGATGCGGTGCGGAATTCGCACAGAAAATGCTGCGAATTCCGCACCACATCAGTGTAAACCAGGGCTTAGAGTCAATTCACACTGGCACTAAAATGTGTGGAAAATGCTTGTACATTTCCATCCATTTTAGTTTTGTTTTATTGCACGCTGAAGTCCATTGACATACATTTTGATGTCAGTTGACATGCATGTGCAGGATTATGGTGTGAATAGGACACATTGGAAATGATTGTTTTTCAGACATCCTTGCACTGATCTGTGTGTTGCAGCTGCACTAAAATGCAGATCAACGCACAGGTGTGAATTGACCCTAATTCAGTCAGGTTACCCAAGGAATGACTCATCTGACAATCTCAAAAAAGAATCTTCATCTCATCTCTGGGCAGTACAGAGATCACCAGAGGAAAGGACATATTGGCTCAATGTTTCAATGGAGAAGGAACAATCTGCACATAAAACCCTGCAAAAAGGCCTGAAATAACCTTACTCTCATCTTCTCTTTTCCTTGATGAAAGGAGGCATGTGCAGGGCTCTGAAATAGACCTCTGCTCCATGAGTCCTTTAGAATGCCATGATATTACTACACGGTATCTGACATTGCATCTTTGCAACAGCCGACACTCATCCAAACTTATGAAGCACCGGTGAGGATTAGGGCTCATGTACATGGGGCGTTTGGAAAATTCTTCTGACTGCTGGAAACTGACTGCTGGAATACGTAGGTTTGCATACCGCGTTTATGCACATTTGCATTTAGAAGCAATTTTAAAAGATAACCTCAGAAGACCCTCCCAAGTGCCCAGAATGCACTTAAAAATAGTAAATTATTTCTCTCAAAATGTCTGAAATAGTTAATTGAGAGAGCAGAAGCAGAGAGAGCAGTATATGTTGAGATTACCTCTCTTTTCTGGTTGCATTCACTATGGATCCCATCATGAGCATAATGTAGCACATTCTACCATTTTTTCCTTCACGCAAAACCTGGAACTGACTGCGCTGGTGTCCATTTGAATACATGGAAAATGCTTTGCATGCATTTTTGATGAAGAAAAAAGAATGACTGTAAACTTAACTGCCTGTAAACGACTGTGTACATGGACACATAGGAAGATATAAAGGAGAGTTCAGGGGCTGCTGAAAAAAACGCTCAACTGCTCCTGAACGTCAGTTTAGCTCCTGAACGTCAGTTTAGCAGCTGCAGTGTACATGAGCCCTTAAATAGGTGCTCCTCCACATTATCACAACATGCTGTCAGTGTAATCTAAAAGCAATAATGGTTTGACAAATACGCTCACCATACATATCCAGCACTAGTATAAATATACAGATTATTAATCTTCTTAAGGGCTTCCCTGTGTAGCCTAGGCTCTTTGCGATTGGTGGGTTTTCCTCAGAAAAAAGATCATCATTCTGGATGATGTAGCATGGCATTGTGTAGCAATGACGTGAGGAGATAGAAGTCGTCTCTTTGGGTGGGTGTTTCTATGTAGACATGATCAGGGTTCCCTATGCCTGAGGACTCAGAGTATGGCACCATTGACCTCGTTTCCCTTAGGTGGTTTCTAGTGCTTCTCCTTCAAGGGATCGAGGCAAAGAGGGAGAGCTTTTGATCCTCTGTGCAAAGTAAACTGTCTCAAGAGGGACTGCTTATGTTCTTGCTATAACCCGTGGTGCTGATGGTAAATAAACACAAAACTCTGCGCTATAGTGTCAAATCTGTGTGTAGTTGCCTCCACCATGCCCAAAAGGATTAACCCTAAAGCCAGCCATACATGGGTCGAAAATCAATTGATTTTTTGTCCAAAAATTGGACCTAAGAATAATCAGCTGATTTTTGCTGTGTTAGTGGGTCAATGGCACCGGCTGATTATCGTGGTTCCTCCCCTTTTTGATGATCGGCCATGTTGGAAAATTCGTGAAAAACTACCGATTTTCGACTCAATGATGGTCAATTCATACGATCATTTTTCCGAAAAGAATATGCGCATTAGCCGTGACCTGGAAGGAACAGACGTTTTGCATGTTATATGGGGTGAACTTTATGACTTGGTCGGCCGATTTTTGAAATCAATGATGGCACCATCGGATTACCGAGCAAATAACGTTTCCAATTTTTGGACGAAAAATCGTTTTGTATGCAAACCATGTATGGCCTGCAAAAGGATTGAAATACAATTGGTGTGACACTTATTGTTGGCGCTATATAAATCCTGTATAATAATAATAAAGTGACTGGTGCTAAAAAATTCTTGGTGTGTGCAAATCACCCTGTGCTCCCTTCCTTGTCCACCTCATTCTCCAGAGTGACCCCCAATACAGCATAAGTGGGTCTCAAGCACTTTTAGGATGTTTACCGTTCCTGATGACGTCAAAGTGTCGAAACTCATTGGTCGGGTTGTTACATCACTTCCATTTTCAGATTTCCAGAGGGTGGAACTCTGGTAGTTATAAAAAGTAACACATGCGCTATAGCTTGTTATTTACAGTCAGTAACACAGTAAGCGCCACACCAATATTATTTAAATCGTGATGTTGAAGGTACTTGATATTTGTGCCACCGTTTATATTTTTTTTATAAGCTCAAATGCATGGACTCAAGTTCTTTTGCACCATAAAGATGGCCTAAGGATAATGAGCTCAATTCACTAAAGAATATTTCAGGAGATAATTGAATCACATGACACATTTTTTCCAATTATCTCATGAGATACTGAAAATGTCAATTCACTATCATCCTTATGAGCATTTTTACCTCAAAAACAAAAAAACATGAGTTAAATAACTCATAAAAAGGCATTAAAGTCAATTCACTAAAGGAAATAAATAAATAAATGCACGAGTTAAATAAGCAGTGGTCCAGGCAAGCAGTATTTAAAGTGTAACTAAATGCAACACTTTTTTTTTTTAGTTTTGGACAGAATAGAGAGGGATTAGAATGCCTGCCAGCTTTTACTGCTGTCTGTGCCCTTGTTAAGGAGATTCACCCTATTTGTCCAGTTTACCATTTTCATTGAAAGTAAAAGAAAACTTCAAATTTTGGGTGGTCCCCAGAAAAGTAATAGAGGAGAAATTTTCCATTAATTTGCAGGAATTTCCTCTCACTTCCTGTTTGGCTATTTTTGTTTTGTTTCTTTTGTATTAATACATATGCTGCAAGGACTGCATGAACTTAATGAGTTGGCATATTTCTATGGTTTAAACCATTTTACCCCTTTATTGCAACAAAAATCTGGCAGGGGTTCAAATCCTTCTCTATTGTATCCATCCCACTGGATATTATTATTACTACAGGTACTTATCAGGGGCGGACTGACCATTTGGAAACTCGGGCACTGCCCGAGGGCCTGGGGGCCAATAGGGGGCCCCATGAGATGCCCCTGGTACCTTTTTCATAGGCTTTTTGAGCTTGGGCAAGGACACAGGGGCCCCATGATCCCCTATTGCCCGGGGGCCCCATGAGTAGTCAGTCCGCTCCTGGTACTTATATAGCGCCATCAATTTACGCAGTGCTTTTACATATATATTGTACATTCACATCAGTCCCTAACCCTCAAGGGTCCTACAATCTAAGGTCCCTAACTCACCTACATACATTTACTAGGGCCAATTTAGACAGGAGCCAATTCACCTACCAGCATGTCTTTGGAGTGTGGGAGGAAACTGGAGTACCCGGAGGAAACCCACGCAGGCACAGGGAGAACATGCAAACTCCAGGCAGGTGGTTCCATGGTTGGGATTCGAATCAGCGACCCTAGTACTGCCAGGCGGAAGTGCTAACCACTAAGCCACTGTGCTGCCCATGATATCACATGAGATAAAACATGGATTCATGAGCATATTTTAATGAAATAACTCATGCTTTATTTTAGTAGTGCTTTTGTGAATTGCAAAAAGTTTGAAAAAAAAGCTAAGAGTTATTTTACCTCACATTTTAAGAGGAAAATAACTCTTTGTGAATTGAGCCCAATACTGGCAATAAGGGGAGGGTGTTGACAAAGGCTACCAAGAGTTTGAAAATGCATAGCCTCTTTGTCAAAGTCTGGGAAGAAGTAGGATGGAGAGAAGAACTTGGGGTTAGAGTCATTTAAATCTTATGTCCTGCCTGAAGGAGAAGTTACCTATTCCCACAAAGTATCAGAAACAAAGAGAAAGTGGTTGTCTTTTTTAATTTTTCTGACCTTAGGCTGCATTCACACTTTGTAGCTTGAAGCTCGAAGTTCCAAAAAAGCTTAAACCTAAATTATCCTTTGTTCTCTATGGTGCCTGTTCACACCTGATCACACGAACAGGCACCATAGAGAACAATTGATTTTTTAAGTTTGAGTGTTTTTGGAGCTTTGAGCTTTAAGCTACAAAACACTCAAGTGTGAATGCAGCCTAAAGGGCCACTAGTGGAGTGCTGATAAACCTGTAGACTAAAGAGGTTGTGTTCATTGACAAAAGAAGTATTCTGGGTGGGGTGCAACAAAGAAAGCATGTGGTCCTGGAACATGGGGTATCTGCTGCTGTAGTAGGGTGCTAATGGAGAGCATCCTGGTGAAAAATCTCACTCTGCCGCAATACAACTTCTGGTAGGAAGAAAGCTCTCTTGTGTAGCCAGGCTACAAAACCCAGGTGCTGGTCTTAAACTATTTGTTAGAATTTACTTATAAAACATATAATCAAAGAAATGCAAATATAAAAATATATATTAAAAGTACCTGAAAGATCTTGGAAGTCGGCCTTCTGGCTGAAGATTAAATAGTGTGCAGCAAGAAAATAGAGCAGCCAAGTGTACAGGCTTTCAGAGTTATAAAACTACAATACAGGAAAATCGATAATTAATACACCTTACGGTATTATATAATGGTATGTATGCATATTTCTCAGTTACACATTTTAAGATGCATTAGTCATGTCTCACAATGACCCTGCAATTGCTTTCCTGTGAGATTTCTGTGCAATTTTAGAGCAGTGTTTTCAGCCCACTAACGCACTATAGCCAGATCGCATGGTACTTTGGTACATTGCGATCTGCTGCAGACTAACGCACTGCATTTCCCCTCTGCGCTTGGGGTGTCGCTAACTTTACAGTGACACCTGCTGCAGACTGCAGGCACAGCACAATTGGGACATGGTGCTGAAAATGCGCAATCCAGCTCTGCGTTCAAGTGTGAACTGCCACGTAATCAGGCAAAAGTTCTGCATGAAGCGAGAAAAAAAGTTTCAAATGAAACCATAAATGTATCTTAAATATATACTAAAATGTTGCAAATATGTTTCCATGCATACAATTGCAGGATTAAATTGAAAAGATAATGCAAATCTTTCTATAAAAAATATTCTGTCTATAAAAACTTTGAATACTGCTCCTGCTTTCTCAAATGGCCCTTCTTTAAACTCTTTGTTTGCTGGAGACTATTTTTTGCCATATAAATGAGGTAAGGTGTTATTACATATAAAAAAACATTTTCCTTCTTGAATTTGTAATATAAAAATGACCAAATTACATTTAAAATCTAACTAAAGGCAAAACTTTTTTGGTTTTAGATAGAGTAAGGGAGGGTTATAACCCCTGTCAGTTTTCGCCATCTTTATCCTATTGGGGAGATTTGCCTTTACTTCCTGTCCCACAGCCAAAAAAGTGAGAAAAAAATCCCTGCAAATTAAGGGAATTCCCTGGGGATCCTCAGGTCACCAAAATAGTGTCCCCATTGGACGATTTCCCCTCTATCACTTTTCTGGGGCCACCCAAACATTACGATTTTCTTTTACTTTCATTTTCAATGATAATGGTTTAACAGGACAAATAGAGAGGGTAAATCTCCCTAATGGGGGTACAGACAGCAATATAAACTGACAGGGGTTCCAATTCATTTCAACTCTATTCAAAAAAAAAAACCCAAAAAAAACAAGTTTTGCCTTTAGTTACACTTTAACCTCAGCCTAACCTCTGACAAACACTATGTTACCCTAACATTTCACATTCCTGATATGTACCTGCTGTACCATGTACAGTACTTGTGTTAAAAAGTATCCTGTTCTCAGTATTGCATCCTTTGTGTGAAATCCCCGGTGTTCCTGCCAGTCCCTCTGCTTTCCTATTTTAAACTGATCATGCTAGGCATTAGAACACATCCTTCCCAGTGTGGTCAGTTTTCTGGCTGTGCTGGGAGAACAGCCTGCCTGTCTTCCAATGATCAGACTTGTGCTGACACCCCCTGCACAGCCATTCACTGGGAAGATTCACTGGGCAGCACAGTGGCTATATGGTTAGCACTTCTGACTGGCAGTTGGTTTGAATCCCAACCACGGCACCACCAGCCTGGAGTTTGCATGTTATCCGTGTGCCTGCGTGGGTTTTCTCTCACACTCCAAAGACATGCTGGTAGGTGAACTGTTCCTAGTACGTATGAATGTGAGTTAGGGACCTTAGATTGTACGCTCCTTGAGGGTTAAGAACTGATGTGAATGTACAATATATATATATATATATATATATATATATATATATACAGTTGCAAGAAAAAGTATGTGAACTCCTTGGGATTACGTGGAGTTTTGCATGAATTGGGCATAAAATGTGCTCTGAACGTCATCTAAGTCACAACAATAGAAGAACACAGTCTGCTGAACATAATACTACACAAACATTAGATGTTGCCATGGTTTAATTGCACATAACATGTAAACATTCACAGTGCAGGGAGGAAAAAGTATGTGAACCTTTGGACTTAATAACTGGTTGACCCTCCTTTGGCAGCAATAACCTCAACCAAACGTTTCCTGTAGTTGCAGATCAGACCTGCACAACAATCTGGAGTAATTTTGGACCACTCCTCTTCACAAAACTGTTTCAGTGTAGCAATATTCTTGGGATGATTGGTGTGAATCGCTCTCTTAAGGTCATGCCACAGCATTTCAATCGGGTTGAGGTCAGGACTCTGACTAGGCCACTCCAGAAAGCGTATTCTGTGCTGTTGCAGCCATTGTTTTGTTGAATTACTTGTATGCTTTGGGTCATTGTCCTGTTGCATCACTCATCCTCTGCGGAGCTTCAGTTGGCGGACAGATGGTCGTACGTTTTACTGCAAAATGTCTTGATAAACTCTGGAATTCATTTTTCCATCAATGACAACAATCCGTCCAGGCCCTGAGGCCGCAAAGCAGCCCCAAACCATGATGCTCCCTCCGCCATGTTTTACAGTGGGGATGAGGTTTTGATGTTGGTGTGCTGTGCCTTTTTTTCTCCACACATAGTGTTGTGTGTTCTTCCCAAACAACTCAATCTTGGTTTCATCTGTCCACAGTATATTTTGCCAGTAGTGCTGTGGAACATCCAGGTGCTCTTTTGCAAACTTCAAACGTGCTGCAATATTCTTTTTGGACAGCAATGGCTTCCTCCGTGGTGTCCTCCCATGTACTCCATTCTTGTTTAATGTTTTCCTTATTGTAGATGTGTCAACAAAAATGTTAGCATGTGCCAGAGATTTCTGTAGGTCTTTAGCTGACACTCTGGGATTCTTCTTTACCTCATGCAGCATTCTGCGCTGTGCTCTTGCAGTCATTTTTACAGGACGACTACGCCTAGGGAGAGTTACAACAGTGCTAAACTTTCTCCATTTGTAGACAGTCTGTCTTACTGTGGACACATGAACATCAAGGCTTTTGGAGATACTTTTGTAACCCTTTCCAGCTTCATGCAAGTCAACAATTCTTGATTGTAGGTCTTCCGAGAGCTCTTTTCTGCAAGGCATGGTTCACATCAGACAGTGCTTCTTGAAACCAGTAAACCCAAAACAGGTGTGTGTTTTTTAAGGACAGGACAGCTGTCAGCCACACATCCAATATCATCACACTGATTGGAGTCAAGGTTGGCTCACTCCTGGCTCCAATTAGCTCTGGGAGAAGTCATTAAGTTAGGGCCTCACATACTTTTTCCTCCCTGCACTGTGAATGTTTACATGTTATGTGCAATTAAACCATGGCAACATCTAATGTTTGTGTAGTATTATGTTCAGCAGGCTGTGTTCTTCTATTGTTGTGACTTAGATGACGTTCAGAGCACATTTTATGCCCAATTCATGAAAAACTCCACATAATCCCAAGGGGTTCACATACTTTTTCTTGCAACTGTATATATAAATAAAACGGCCCTATATAAGTACCTGTAATTAAATTAAATAAATAAGATTAGTGTACTGTGGTTTCTTCACCCCTAGCTCTCTAAAGCCCTTATGCAACTGAGGACAAAGGTAATTTGATAACTTAAAAAAAGGAATTTAGAATATTTATATACAGTACTGTGCAAAGGTATTGAGCGCATGTGAAATAATGCTGTAAACTAAGAATGCTTCCAGAAATAGAACTGCGAATAGTTTATTTTTATCAATTAACAAAGGAAAGTAAATGAACAGAAGAGAAATCCAAATCAAATCAATATTTGGTGTGGCCACCTCCTTTAAAACAGCATCAATTCTTCCATTTTTCTAGGTACACTTGCACACAAACTGCCTCTTGCTGCAGCCATATATTTCACATTTTGACTCATCAGTCCAGAGCACAAGGCAGTTTGTTTGCCGAAGGGCTGGAGAGCGGTTCAATACTGCAGACAACAGTGAACAGGGACGGACTGACAACTCATGGGGCCCGGGGCAATAGAGGATCACGGGGCCCCTGTGTCCTTTCCCAAACTCAAAAAAGCCTATGAAAAAAGGTACCAGGGGCATCTCATGGGGCCCCCTACTGACCCCAGGCCCTTGGGCAGTGCCCGAGTTTCCAAATGGTCAATCCACCCCTGACAGTGAAGCATGGTGGAGGTTCCTTGCAAATGTGGAGCTGCATTTCTGCAAATGGTGTTGGAGATTTGGTCAAGATTAATGAGAGATGTACAGACAGGTACATCCATCATGCCATACCACCAGTGAGGTGTGATTGGCCACAAATGTATTCTGGTGCAGGACAATGACCGCAAACATACATGTCATTAAAGCAGTATTAAATCCAAAAGCAAACATTTATTATGAATTGCAGCTTACCAATTCTTAAATGTGATGGTTGTATTGGTTTCATTTTTAGAATTTCTTTCTTCTATTTTCACCTGGTGATACAGCCAGCAAGTCTGCTGTGTTTCAGAAGCTCAAGTTCCAGCAGAATATATCCGTTTATATGGATGAGATTATCAATTTACCACTGGCAGGAATGATTAAAATTAGCTTTTATTTATTCATGTAAAACCTTTATCCTAAAAAGGAAAAAACTGTTTTCTGTCACTAAGTGTGAGCTGGAGTTTGGCTTCCATTTGTTACTGCATTCAAATTTGTTAATAAATTTAACACTCCCATCCTCCGAAGACTGACAATGCTGCCATCTGCTGTGTCCTGGCTCATTCCTCCATGGTGGTGTCTTACCAATACAGGATGCATGTTACTGGCCAGATCACCAGGTGAAAACAGAGGGAAAAAGCCAAAGAAAAGAAAACTAGTGCAGCCACCACATCTGATGATTGGTAAGCTACAATATAATATAGTTTTGACATTGTGAATAACACATAAACTGCTGCTGAAAAAAAACAAAAAAAAAACTGCTCCCCCCGCAGGGTAAAGCCATAATGTACTAGTATGCACCGCATACTAGCACATAATGACAGACTTACCTGTGAAATGGTTCCCTCCAGTGGCGCCCTGTCACTGCTGACAAGGAATCCATTTTCACCTGGTCTTCTTCCAGGTTCGCTGACTGTGGCTGCTTGATTGCCCGTGTTATGACGACGTCACTCCCGTGCATGCACGCGGGAGTAACTGTTTACAGCTCAGGGCTCTGAAGGAACAGCACGAGTATGCTGTTCCTTCAGAGCTCATGCGCCAGTGACATCACTGTCAGTTACACAGGTAATATTTATGATACCTACAGGAAAGCCTTATTATATTAAAGATATATAATTTCAGAACTTTTCCCACCTTTAATGTGACCTGTGACTGTACAACTCAATTGAAAAACAAACTGAAGTCTTTTTTTTTTTTTGGGGGGGGTCACCATAAAAAAACTAAATAATGTGTTTGAATACTCTTATATCTGGAGATGTAGCTGTGTTCAGAATTAAGCAGTCACATTCAAAATCATGTTAAATCGGAGTCAGTACACACCTGCCATCATTTAAAGTGCTTCTGATTAACCCCAAATAAAGTTCAGCTGTTCTAGTAGGTCTTTCCTGACATTTTCTTAGTCGCATCCTACAGAAAAAGCCATGGTTTGCAGACAGCTTCCAAAGCATCAGAGGGATCTAATTGTTAAAAGGTATCAGTCAGGAGAAGGGTACAAAAGAATTTCCAAGGCATTATATATACCATGGAACACACTGAAGACAGTCATCATCAAGTGAAGAAAATATGCCGCAAAAGTGACATTACCAAGAACTGGACGTCCCTCCAAAATTGATGAAAAGATGAGAAGAAAACTGGTCTGGGAGGCTGCCAAGAGGGCTACAGCAACATTAAAGGAGCTGCAGGAACATCTGGCAAGTACTGGCTGTGTGGTACATGAGACAACAATCTCCCGTATTCTTCATATGTCTGGGCTATGGGGTAGAGTGGCAAGACGGAAGCCTTTTGTTACAAAGAAAAACATCCAAGCCTGGCTAAATTTTGCAAAAAACACATCTGAAGTCTCCCAAATGTAGGAAAATGTGTTATGGTCTGATGAAACCAAGGTTGAACTTTTAGGCCATAAGATATGTTTGGTGCAAAAACAACACTGCAGATCACCTAAAGAACACCATACCCACAGTGAAGCATGGTGGGGGCAGCATCATGCTTTGGGGCTGTTTTTCTTCAGCTGGAACTGGGGCCTTAGTCAAGGTAGAGGGAATTATGAACAGTTCCAACTACCAGTCAATAATGGCACAAAACGTTCCTCTTCATGTTCAGCTTTTTAGTTGAAGCCTGAACTTCATCTTTCAGCATGACAACGACCCAAAGCATACATCCAAATCAACAAAGGACTGGCTTCATCAGAAGAAGAATCAAGTTTTGGAATGGCCTAGCCAGAGCCCAGAACTGAATCTGATTGAAAATCTGTTGGATGATCTCAAGAGGGTTGTGCACAGAAGATATCCTCGCAATCTGACAGATTTGGAGTGTTTTTGCAAGGAAGAGTGGGCAAATATTGCCAAGTCAAGATGTGCCGTGCTGATAGACTCATACCCAAAAAGACTGAGTGCTTGGAATAAAATCAAACGGTGCTTCAACAAAGTATTAGTTTAAGAATGTGCACACTTATGCAACCATATTATTTTAGTTTTTTATTTTTACTTCCCTCCACCTAAAAGATTTCAGTTTTTTGTTCAGCAGAGTTGTAGTTTATAAGTTACATTAATGGTGGAAAAAGTTCTGAAACTATTTAGCTTTGTCTCGTTTTTTTACATCACAGAAACCTGACATTTTAACAGGGGTGTGTAGACTTTTTATATCCACTGTAGGTACAAAGCAAAAAAGGGAGGAGTTTACTCCCACTTTAAGAACTACCTACAGTGTAAAGAAGAACAAGGAGTCCTGGATGTGGTGGTTTAATCCCCACAGAGCCCTGATCTCAACATCATGGAGTCTGTCTGGGATTACATGAAGAGACAGAAGGATTTGAGGCAGCCTACATCCACAGATCTGTAGTTAGTTCTCCACGATGTTTGGAATAACCTACCTGCTGAGTTTCTTCAAAAACTGTGTGCAAGTCTACCTAGAAGAATTGATACTGTTTTGAAGGCAAAGGGCGGTCACACCAAATATTGATTTGACTTTCTCTTTTCTTCATTTACTTTTTTTTTTTTTGTGCTCGTTTTGTTAGTTGATAAAAGTAAAATATTACCATTTCTATTTCTGAAAACTTAGAACAGCCTAAAATTCTGACATGAACAGCATATTTTCACACCTGCCAAAACATCTGCACAGTACTGTATATTAAAGCACCTCATAATTGCTGGCACTATTTAAATGCCTGTAACAGATAATACAAATTGTATTGAGGCCCTCTCAATGCAACAGATCCATTATACCCGGCTTGTCATATACACGATTATGTGCAGGAAGATATCACACAATACCTTGGCTTTTTTAAGCAGACTGACCACACTTAGGCTTGACGATGACAGCTCTCTGCTTGGCATGCTCTGAAGCTGAGTGATGATATAATTTTCACATACATGTTGTAATCGAGACACCTGGTACATCTCAGAACAAATCATCAGTGACATGGCTTGTAGAATGCTGGCTGATAAAAGATTTAGAATTAGTGAAAGTGTGGCTTCAGCTGCACATCACACCAGAAATAGGACATAACTTGTATATCAAATGTCTGAGCCATTACTTGGTGAAACATAACCCCATCATAGAAAAATAATACAGTGCATGTGGCCTGGATATACTGATGATGACTAATATGTTATTAACATATGCAGCTCTAGTTGAAACTTTTTTCAAACTAAATTATCTGAGCCGGTCCTGAGAAAATGGAAACTTTAAAATTTAAAAAGTTAATCAAAAGTTCATATTATTTTGAAACTCATTAGACCATAACTAAGTTGTTTATATTGGAATGATAAATATCCCACATTCAGAAGAAATTCATTCTTTTTTGTTATAATGAAAGCTGTATAACTCATTATGCAGGTTTTGCATTATAATTGGATGTTGGTTGTTTGCAAATATACAGCTGCAATAGAAATTAGACACTAAAGTATATTTTCAGTAAGTACCTTTTTTTAATAATGTTAACATTATACAGTATAGTTTTTGACAAAACATTCAGTTTTACTTGCTTGTTGTTCTGTATACAGACTGCACTTACACACACACATACTGTACAGTGGATATATGTATTAATGTATATGCAAATGCTCTCTCTAGTGGTCACCTGTATAGTGGCCATGATCTATATGCATATTTGTAAATGCTCCCTCTAGTGGTCACCTGTATAGTGGTCACCTGTATAGTGGCCATGATCTGTATGCAGATTTGTAAATGCTCCCTCTGGTGATCACCCGTATAGTGGCCATGATGTGTATGCAAATTTGTAAATGCTCCCCTAGTGATCACCCGTATAGTGGCCATGATGTGTATGCAGATTTGTAAATGCTCCCTCTGGTGATCACCCGTATAGTGGCCATGATGTGTATGCAGATTTGTAAATGCTCCCTCTGGTGATCACCCGTATAGTGGCCATGATGTGTATGCAGATTTGTAAATGCTCCCTCTGGTGATCACCCGTATAGTGGCCATGATGTGTATGCAGATTTGTAAATGCTCCCTCTGGTGATCACCCGTATAGTGGCCATGATGTGTATGCGGATTTGTAAATGCTCCCTCTAGTGGTCACCCGTATAGTGGCCATGATGTGTATGCAGATTTGTAAATGCTCCCTCTGGTGGTCACCTGTATAGTGGCCATTATGTGTATGCAAATTTGTAAATGCTCCCTCTAGTGGTCACCTGTATAGTGGCCATGATCTATATGCAGATTTGTAAATGCTCCCTCTAGTAGTCACCTGTATAGTGGCCATGATCTCTATGCAGATTTGTAAATGCTCCCTCTAGTGGTCACCTGTATAGTGGCCATGATGTGTATGCAGATTTGTAAATGCTCCCTCCAGTGGTCACCTGTATAGTGGCCATGATGTATTTGCAGATTTGTAAATGCTCCCTCTAGTGATCACCTGTATAGCTGGGCATAGAATTGATATTCTCAAAAACAAAAATATAATATGAGGTACACTATATTGCAGAAAGTATTGAGACATGCCTCCAAATCATTGAATTCAGGTGTTCCAATCACCTCCATGGCCATAGGTGTATAAAATCAAGCACCTAGGCATGCAGACTGCTTCTACAAACATTCATAGTTTGACCCCCAGAAATGAATTCCTTATGGATGATGCCATCATTGTTGAAGAAGGCGATCCACATTGTCTTAACCTTGGACAGGTGACTCTTTTTGGGTCGCAGGGAAGATGGTGAACACCATTCCATTGATTGCCGCTTGAATTCTGGATCCTGGTTTGCACCAGTTGTAAATACATTTTCTGCTCACAGCTTCCGTCCCGTACACATGCACCAACATTTCACACATCTCTGTCGTGGTTTTCTCCAAGTTGTAGCAGAACTTGATGTTCACTTGTTCGCTCCATTTCACTGTGACCCTACTTCTCACAATGACTACATTTAACTGCCCGCAGTGGCTTTACCCTGATGGTCACATGTACTCTGCGCTAAGTACCGCTTCTTGATGCGTCTCTGGATAGCCATGTGCATGCATGCGAACCTGGCTCATGTTGCTGTTGAGATATCGGCCTAATCACCAACATTTTTAGACACCCCTTGTATATTGCAGCTTATCAGTCCTTAGATGTTGTGGTATTAGGGTTTGTTTACACTTGTGGTAAGGGGCCAGAAAAAACAGGATGTTAAGCCCCAGTTTTACCTCCCCCTGACTACTGCACATAACACTGAAGCCGATTATAAACTGTAAATCGCTGCAACAAAAATCATACCCCTGATGCATTTGGAGGGCATTACCACTGCCAAAGCGACCATTCAAGCAAATGGGACCATGCTGCAACCTAAGTCAAATGCCAGGCTTGGGGTTACGGTGCAAGATTTGCATCCAAAAACCCTGTTCAGCTGTCAAAAAAACTAGCAGTTAGAAGGCTGCAGTAACATATCTCAGCCACTCCTGTATCACTCTCTGAAAAGTGATCCAACACAAATCTCTTTTCAGAGACCAATGTGAGTGAACGCAAGCCCTTTGTTTCCTTTTTTGTTTTAGGCTTTTTCCTATTTATCTTCACCTGGTTTTAGATATGCTTTAAAGTGCAACCCCACACTGTGTACTTCACCCTCCCCATTCTTGTCAACATCCCGTATGTTTATTGCAGCTCTTGCAAACCCCCACTTCTAATACCACTCATACCCAAATTGATTGATGACTGCACTCAGCCATGCATGCCTCCTTCTCCCCTCTGGAAGTGCGCGGACCTGCTGAGCTGCCTCTCAAGCACTGAGCACTGCTTTGTGGGGGGGCAGGAGGTGCATGCATGTGTGCTTCATACCTGGAGGTGCACCAATGTTCATTGGCTCTGCACTGCAGACTGGAGTAGCTGACAGGTTTCTTTTGATGACTTTTCAGTTAAGCTCATTAGCCAGGCACATTGAATACTAATTAGGTCAAATAAAACCTGTCCTACCATGTGATCCTCCCAAGGGTGGCGTGCTTTAAATAGGCATTTTCTGACCTTTGAGATGCTTTAATAAAGGTAGTCAGAGGTACTCAATATTGTACATTGAGATATCCTTGTGACTGTGCTGCCAGTTCATCACTATTCTGCATAGAAGAGTAAAGGATCAAAGCACTACATTGCACCACTGTCACTGGATTGATTGGCAGATATTTCCCCTAGGAGAGATCCCCCTCTCTGGCCAGCCATAGACTTGTATAGAGAGAGAGGAGCAGTTAAGCACAATCACTAGGCAGTACTACTGAGCAATACGTAGAGCCTGCATACATAGATTTTGCTTACTATACAAAATTAGCAATTCTTGATATGGTTATGTACCATTTGAAGATCCACATGTTTATGTAATAAGATTTTAACAAGACTATGGTCATGATAAACTATTTTATTTGTTGGCGCACAGATGATGTGCACTTGAAATGTGTCAAATAAAGTGTTAATTAGGATTTGTGACATGCATCAGAAACTGGAAAATTTCAAATTGCGATTTGTCAAAGGAATATTGTAGTGCCTGCACCCTATAAACTAATATTTGCAGTACCATTTGACCTGGTCTCATCAGGCACAGATCTGCACATCATAATCATTCTCTCTGATAAGGGTCTGTATAGATGCTTTCTAGAGGGAGCCTGAGAGTGGAGGAGCTGCCTCCTTCCTCTGCATAGCTGAGTAGAGGGGAGAAGATAACTTGTGGGTTCCCTGTTATGAGGGTCCGAATGGACGCTCACCAGATGGGACAGGCAGCAGACGGCTCTGTGCTGTCCTGCTGCCTGCTCTTCACTCTTGCCACAGTCATCATTTCCCGATCACAGGGGAGAGAGGTAAAAATCAATACAGGCAGATGCACAGTCCTGCACAGTGCCAGGTGTGAGTTGTTACCATGCAATATCCAATTCAAAAAAAGAACATTGGGAAACTGGAGAAAGTACAGAGAAGGGCAACTAAACTGATAAGAGGCATGGAGGAGATCAGCTATGAGGGAAGATTAGAGGAACTGAATTTATTCTCTCTTGAGAAGAGGAGATTAAGGGGATATGATCAACATGTATAAATACATCAGTAATTCATATAGTGAACTCGGTGTAGAGTTATTCACCCTGAGGTCATTACAGAGGATAAGGGGGCACTCTTTACATCTGGAGGAAAAGAAATTTAATCTCCAAACACGGAAAGGTTTCTTCACAGTAAGAGGTGTGAAAATGTGGAATAGACTCCCTCAAGAGTTGGTTCTGGCCAGCTCCGTGGATTGCTTTAAAAAGGCCTGGATTCTTTCCTAGATAAGACGCGATTTCTCCTGCGCTCTAGGACCCAGGCGAGTGAGCTCTGATGAAGAAGGTATGGCCTTCGAAACGCGTGAGCTGTACCGAGTGTCTACCCCCATGATGGGATTCGCGCTGGCTCCTTATCTTTGAAGTCCCTTTGAGGACTTACATACCTGATTTTATTCGCTGTTTGTGAGTACCATTTTCTAATTAATACATTTTGGTAATGTGCAAGGTTGGTGCGCTTCTCGTTTTTGTTTCACTTTGCAGCGTTCTTTTCCTAGATACATGCATTTTTTAGCGTTTTTTTTACCCCCTAAAAAAATTGGGAGGGGGGTCAAAAAAAGTCCAAAAACATTTACTACAGTCTATTGTGCATAAACACATAGGATAACATGCTGGGGAGTTTACTGGCTGTAGAAAAAAAAATGTCAAAAGCCAAAAACAGCCGCTGTAAAAACATCCAGTGTGCATGAGGACTAATGGTTGAACTGGATGGACTTTTGTCTTTTTTTGGCCAGACTAGCTATATAACTACGTAATATGAACCTAACAGAAGTCACACATGGGCCTCTGTTTATTAAAGGCTGATGGACATGTAAAAGTGGAACTTTAGTCAGAAAATTAAGTCCTGCTAGATCACATCAGGATGGCCCCTTTTGCATAGCTATGTAAAATATTAAAAATAAGTTCCTATACTGTTTGAAATCCAATAATACACAATCTCATTTTGATCTGCACATGCTCAGTAGCCATCTATTTTTTGGCACTGTGCTGAAAATCAGAGCCACTAGAGGCAAATCTGCTGACAGCCTAAAGATTTACTGCTGCTTAGGGGCTCTGGGCTTCAGAAAAATTGCAGACTCCGGCATAAAGAAGCAGGAACAATGCTGTAGGCAATTTACAGCACCTAATTTTAATAGCATAATTAATGCAGAATGTATGTTCCTTGCTAAAGAACATTTTTTTTATCAGGTTGTTTTGGATAAAGTTCTGCTTTAAGCATATTTTTACTTGAATTGTTTAACCTGAAATATGAAATAGAATAAAAATATGAATCAGATCTTGTTAGAAGAAAGGACGCTGCTCTATCCGCTCATGAAGTCTGGTCTATGGAATGGCCTCAGCCGTAGCGCCGGCTATGCCCACTGATGCGTTTCACCCCACCAAACCGATTCTTGGTCACAGAGGAAGTCAGAGGGAGTTTCCCCTGTGACCAAGCCCCAGTGGGTGGGGTGAAATGCGTCAGCGGGCATATCCGGCACTACGGCTGAGGCCATTCCATAGACTGGACTTCATGAGCGGATAGAGCGGCGTCCTTTCTTCTAACAATATTCTTAATGACTGGAAGCATTGTTTTGGATACCACTCCTTCTGCTGGAAAGGTGACTTTAGACTGTATCTTAGCTTGGAGCGGCGCCAGTAAGTTCTTTTGTGTCAGCAATCAGATCGTGTTACTATAGACAACATTTTCACTTTTTTACGAATCTAACCCACAGAGAAAATAGGATTAAATGCAGCTTACCAGGGCAATATGTATCTTTGTAAATATACTCCAGAAAAGCAAGGAATGTGTCTTTGGACATGTCATGAATAGGAATAACAATTCGATTTGCTTCAGAGTAACTTCCACTGAACATGGCTGACATAACCTCACAACGAGCCACCAGCACTGCTCGATGTGCTGGGATCTTTGAGTCTAAGATCAGATAAATACAGGTTAATGTTTATTTCACAAAAGGGGTTACTGAATTTTTCTAGCAAAGTAGAATGAACATGCACATGTACTACCAGGGGCGGACTGACCATTTGGACACTCAGGCACTGCCCAAGGGCCCGGGGCCAGTAGGGGGCCCAATGAGATGCCCCTAGTACCTTTCATAGGCTTTTTTGGCTGTGGGTTGCGAGGACACAGGGGCCCAATGATCCCCTATTGCCCAGCGGCCCCATGAGTTGTCAGTCCGCCCCTGTGTACTATTGTGAAATACAGACATGTCTTGATAAAATCCTTTATTTTGAACAGTAAAAGAAGCTCTCACATTTGATGGTACTGTAACAACTCTTGAATGAAAACATGCAAACCCACAATTATTCTCCAGCAAGGAGAAATTTGCCCCAAACTTCCTGGTAGCCCCTAGCTTCACAAAACCTGCCCACTTAGCGAGCTATTCTAATGGACTCCCTCAAATGCGAGTGGGTGATCATTATTAACAAATACAAATAGGTGCAGCGCTAAATAAACAATATAATATAGTATAATAAAAAGATATAAAATACATATAGATATAAAGTGCAAAGTCAATGAATCACCCTAAGGTGAAAGGTATGTCTCAAGGTAATGGAATAAAAAGCCACGTGGGGATCTGGTAGATCCTAGCGAGTGCGTGGGGAGTAAATCCAGTGAAGCAAACGATGAGTGTGAAATAAATGAAATGCACACTCCCCAGAAGTGCGTTAAAAAATGCATATGAGATTAGCCTGTCTCATCAGGTGTGATAATGGTCATCTGCTCCCAGGATAGGGTCAGGATCTAACACCATCTGGTCTTCTCTAGAGTGGGGTACTCCGAGGACCTTACTGCGTATCACCGTCTGGGGTCCCTTAAACCAGGCTCTGTGGGTGAAGGCTCTCAATGAAGAGAGCCCAATAAGGGACACCACATAGCGTGATACTGTAGATAACTGGTTTATTGTTTAAAAGTGTAGAAAATACAAATAAATAAATAATAGAAACTGACCATATAGAATTCAGGATGGCCACCAGCGGTGGTCAGACGTCCAGAAACTATAGCCCCCTCCGACGCGTTTCGTGCGATGCACATCATCATAGGATACTGGGCGAGCTATTCCAATGGACTCCCTCAAATGCGAGTGGGTGATCTTTATTACTTTTTTTTGTTTTTACTGTGGGGTGTAGGGGAGTAGTTTTGTTTATTTCAATTAGTAATTTGTGTTTTTGGTTATACTTATTGCTCCAACTTGTGGAGGTGTATTAATATGTAGGTTTCAGAGCCTTTTTCAGAACTGTATAAAGCCTGAAGGGACCTAAGAGGTCCCAAGAGCTTGCATCTTTAATAACTTGAGTGAGTCAATAACATGTATAACCTTAACTCCAAACTTTTTGCCAAGCCAAATGTAATAAGCAAAATTAACAAACGTCTGCTGACTTATAGCAGAATAATATGTTTCTTACCACAGATTTGGGCTGGACTGGGCAGCTAAATGTTCATGAGAAAACAGAGGGCCGGACCTAATGCAACCATGAATACAAACTACAATGGATTAAAGCAGATATGCAATGACGTCTAATTGTCTGCTTCAACAGACAGATGAAGGATGTTAAGACACAGCGTCATGTGTTCTAAACACAAAAATTGCAAAAGCAGTGCAATGGACACTAAGCACTAAATACAAAAAAAATAACACGCCGCACAGTTTATGGGTCTGTAAACTTAGGGATAAGGCCCTGGCAATACCAATAAAAAAATATGAACATCACCCTTAGCTGTTAGTATATATCAACATCTGGATTTTAAAGGCTTGAAACTGGCAGGTGTGCACCACAAATCAGCCCTTTTCACAGATGACATTTTGTTGCACCTCACACCTCCACATATTTCTCTTCCCGAAACGAATGTCCCTTCTCTCGCATTTTTCTGAGCTCTCCGGCCTTCATGTGAACCAGTGAATGGGCACACATAGGCACTGCCCATGGGCCCTAGGTGCATTGGGGTCCCATGATCAGGGCTAGGACAAGGGGGAAACCAGGGTGCTGTGTTGGGGGCCCTGGTGATTTTCCGCTTGTGCTGATCTTTTTGACAGGAGTGACTGTTCCACTGGTCAGAAGTAGCAGCTGGCTGGTGCTGGAGATAGGATTCAGTCCCGCACTGGGACTGAGAACTCATCTCAGTCTCAGCAGGGGAGAGGAAGGAGGAGCTGACTTCATTACAGGAGGGAACAGCACTTTGGATCTGTGAGTACAAGGTGAAAAGGGGGCACAACTCTGATGGATGGGAACACTGTGATTGGGACACCTGATGTCAGGGGACACTGTGATAAGGACACGTTACGTCAGGGGACACTGTTCTGGGGATATCTAATGAATGGGGACACCTGATGTCAGGGGACACTGTGGTGGGGACAATGATTGGATCACCTGATGTTAGGGGACACTGATCAGGACTCCTGATGTCAGGGGACACTGATTGGGACACCTGATGTCAGTTGACACTGATTGGGACACCTGATGTCAGGGGACACTGTGATGGGGACACCTGATGTACGGGGACACTGTTATTGGGACTCCTGGTGGATGGGGACACCTGATGTATGGGGGTACTGTGATTGGGACACCTGATGCAGACTGGTAGGAGACCCAGTGTATTACTTTGCCCAGGGGCCCATATTGTTATTAAGATGGTACTGTGTGAACCCATCTAAATCCACAGCAATGAATGTTGGTCTCCCTCCTGATAAGCTTGATGTGATTCAAACAGTTCCCCTTTCAGTGGACACGCACTCTTTCCTACCTGGGAATTTCAATCACCCCCTCATTATGACTCCCTATACTGTGCCAATATTCCCCCCACTACTCCAACATCTTCGCTGCACATTCTACTCTTGGAGTCATATGTCGCTGTCGTGGTTTGGTCCAGCACATGCCATCAAAATGTCCTACTTTCCAAAGTTACTATATCCATTTCGTGTGCTCTTGATACGCATACCTCTCCATATACTTCAAATTCTGCAGGCACAAATCTTCAGATACGTATGTATTTGCAAATGTGTGCTAACTAAACCCCTGTTATAAACGCATACTGTTAGACAGGTTAATTCGGTTGTTAGTAAGCTGGCTGGCAAGTTGTCCAAGAACATTGTTCTCTCCCTCTTTTTTCACTATGTGATGCCTGTTTATGTGTCCTTGCTTCATAAGCCAGTTATAGACTTGGGCGGGTGGCCACTTTTATGCATGTTTGATTTTTTGGTACGTGGGTGCACTAGGACCCTGGTTGCCATTGTGCTACATGCTGGGGTCCAGTGCACTCCTTTGCCTTTAAGAGGGGTGGCTCCCTCAGGTCCACCTGCCCTTGATCTATCCATTAAATGCATGTGCCTCTACTATGGGGACTCACAAATTTTAGAGTTAGGACCACAGATGATCAGGGTGCCGTGTCGTGGCTCTGTGGCTTACGTATGTATTTGCAAATGTGTGCTAACTAAACCCCTGTTATAAACGCATACTGTTAGACAGGTTAATTCGGTTGTTAGTAAGCTGGCTGGCAAGTTGTCCAAGAACATTGTTCTCTCCCTCTTTTTTCACTATGTGATGCCTGTTTATGTGTCCTTGCTTCATAAGCCAGTTATAGACTTGGGCGGGTGGCCACTTTTATGCATGTTTGATTTTTTGGTACGTGGGTGCACTAGGACCCTGGTTGCCATTGTGCTACATGCTGGGGTCCAGTGCACTCCTTTGCCTTTAAGAGGGGTGGCTCCCTCAGGTCCACCTGCCCTTGATCTATCCATTAAATGCATGTGCCTCTACTATGGGGACTCACAAATTTTAGAGTTAGGACCACAGATGATCAGGGTGCCGTGTCGTGGCTCTGTGGCTTACGTATGTATTTGCAAATGTGTGCTAACTAAACCCCTGTTATAAACGCATACTGTTAGACAGGTTAATTCGGTTGTTAGTAAGCTGGCTGGCAAGTTGTCCAAGAACATTGTTCTCTCCCTCTTTTTTCACTATGTGATGCCTGTTTATGTGTCCTTGCTTCATAAGCCAGTTATAGACTTGGGCGGGTGGCCACTTTTATACAAATCTTCAACTTCCCCTGGGACTCAGCGGTTCCCCATCTGAATCGTCAATTGCTGTACTGTTCCCCTATCCGTGGGGGCCTCGGAGTACCTCACGTCCAACATTATTACCAAGCAGCTCAGATTACATTGTTGCTTAAATTTCTCTCAAAATCATATTTGGCTCTCTGGGCTATGATTGATACCATGGATGCAAATCTCATCCCTTTGACCTCTCTCATCTGGCACCCACACTCCTCACATCCAGAACCGCTTAAGCCTATTCTTGTGCATACACTATCTGTTTGGGACTCCATTAAATACTCTGCAGGCTTGCTAGCCCCCACCCCCATTACAACTCCTTCGCCTTTTTGGCTGTTGCCTCCGGGCATGACCGATAAAGTCGTGTTTAGCTGGTGGTCCCATGGTCTAGTGACTGTCCATTCTATGTTCACACTCAAGGGCATCCAGACTTTGGATGGACTATGGGACTCTTCCCACGAGCAAGTTTTTTCGCTACATCCTGCTACTTTCTTGTGTCATTAATCTGGAATCTTACTTTCCCAAGCACTCTTACAGGCTTCAAATCCCTTTGCAAATCTTCAGTGACCACCAAAGGAGCACTGTTCTTGATCTACATGTCTATTCGAGGGTACATTTCTGATAACTTGCCATCCTGCTGTGCTTATTGGGAACAAGAATTAAAGGAGACCCTCCCGGTGGAACTTTGGGCATCGATTTGTCAAGCAGTCTCAAAATACTCTCGTGACATCCAAGCTCTCGAAAATTCCTACAAGGTCCTTCACCCGCTAGTCTTTCATGCCCACACGCATTGCTAAATATGTCCCTGACTGCAAATCATCTTACTTTTGTGGCTGCGGGTTTGACAGTGACATGTTCCACATGTGTTGGTTCTGTCCAGTGGCGCATCGCCTATGAATTAGGGTCTATAATATGGTCCTATCACTCACACAACTTAATGTTAAGAGAAACCCTTGGGAAGCTCTACTCCACAGACCAATAAAAGATTTGCTTCGACGGTCTTGTGTAGAGATGAGCGAATCGAACCAGGCGAAGTGGAATTAGATTCGAATTTCAGGAAAAATTCGATTCGCGTCGAATCCGAATATTAGCCTACTTCGGGTGCGCGAATCGGATTTTTCCCGATCAGCTGGCAAAAGTGTCCCTGCAGAGAGCTCCGCTATTTCTGACAGTTCTCTGACAGTTCCTTCACATGTACAGTGGTTGAAGCATTGTATCTATTTGTTTCCATTTAGGATACAGATGTTTTTATTCGGAAACAGATACAATGTTTCAACCGCTGTAAATGTGAAAGTCAGAGAACTGTCAGAAATAGAGGAACTCTGCAGATACACTTTTTGCCGGTTTGGAATTATTCTTATTTTCATCCTACTTCTTCTTCTTCTTCTTCATCCTCATCCTCATCCTCAGAAGAAGAAGAAGAGGATGAGGATGAGGAAGAAGAAGAAGTAGGATGAAAATAAGAAGAATTCCAAGCCGGCAAAAAGTGTATCTGCAGAGCTCCTCTAAGTGTATCTGCAGAATAGAGGACTCTTAGAATAGAGACTCTTGTGCCTTGATCCCCCTCATTTTTATACCTACTAAGTAAACCATAGCCCATGCATGGAAATCCCCTACTCTTAGTTTTGAAGAGGTTAATTCTAGAAAACAAGGTATTTTTTTATTAATGAGAAGTTCACCACAATCTTGGAGGACAAACATGACAGATTCCTCTCTACCTAGCAGTCCTGGCTTGATTACCATCCAGTCTCTTGTTTTACCACACGGTGGTTTCACTTGTGACTCGAGCACACACTAGACTAGTCCCCCAGCCTTGTCCTACTTTTCATCAAGAAGACTGCTCTTCTCCATCGAAAAGTTCCTTTTTCTTCTCCCCTGCCTATTTATCCCCGTCTCTTTTTCCTCCTGGTCCTCAGGGTCCATTCCCTGCTTTCTCTTGTTTGAGGGTCACTTCTCTCCTGTTACACCTTTTCACCTACACAGCCCCCTTTTATGCCACTTGTTTGTTGGCTAACTTCCAGGGCCAACCTATTAGCATGTGTCATATGAGTTTTTTGATTGACCACACTGGGTTGTCCTGCAACTCATATCTGCCCTATGCCCCTAGGGATCAGGCCCTCCCTCAATTCTACATCCTTCTCAATTGCCTATGTCTAATTGTTTTTGTACGATCTCATCCACCCCTGCGTGGGTTTGCTTTCCCGGTTTTGTTTTTGGCCTGGTGAGTCAAAAATGGTGTGATATGTGTCTGTCCCTATCCACATATGTATCGCATTGTTTCTTTTTAATAAAATCTTTTTTTCTTTTCTTTTTTTCATTTCCCAAAGAATAGCTCCAAGTGGTCACCACTAAGCCTGACAATACAGAATTCTTTACACCTTCAAAGGAGTGTAAAAAATTATTTAAAATTAAAGAATGAGCTTTATCAAGTCAAAGACACATCTCTAGAAAAAAAAAAAAAAAACACAAACGCCCACATAATTTGACTGAACTCACTTTAGGTTAATGCTGTTAACTTGATGGCCTGCCATTCAATATATTATATATAGAAAAATGTTAGCAACAGATCACCCTACTGCATATGTTTCAGGATTCCTTCTAAAGAGGAGTATTTCAGACCTCTCCATGTGAAGCAACTATTGTGTTCCTTCCTAAGCATGATAAAAATGATTTAGCTGATATATAATATTTATATCTAGCATGTTTAGTTGTTGTTAATGTAATTATCCTACTCATTCAGCTAACCAGGGGAGCTTTCACATTGGTCTATGTAGATGAAGTGATGACATTTGATTATATTGAGTAGCCTTTCTTCAGGTTATCTGGAACACACAGGAGTTGGTCAACAAGTCCTTAATGCGATTCTAAAGGTTAATTTTGTTTGGTGGAAAATAACAAACATGTCTATACTTACCTGCTGTGTGCAGTGATTTTACACAGAGCATCTTGGATCCTCCTCCTCTCCGGTCCCCCTTAGGCTCTCCTGGCCCCTCCCTCCTGTCAGATGCCCCCCACAGCGAGCAGCTTGCTATGGAGGCACCCGCTGCTCCGTGTGTCCATTCACACAAGGAGCCGTAGCTTGGCCCCGCCCCCTCTCGCCTCATTGGTTGACTGGCTGTGATTGACAGCAGTGGGAGCCAATGGCTCCCTATTGCTGCCTCAGCCAATGAGGAGGCAAAGACCCGGGACAGCCGAGGCTGGATTGCGATGAGGCTCAGGTAAATATTGGAGAGGCTGGGGGCACTGCTGCACACAGGTTTTTTACCTTCATACATAGAATACATGACGTTAAAAAATTTTGAGCCTTTACAACCACTTTAAATCTTAAGTTTAGCTAAGATCATAAACAGAAATCAGCACAAGGGACATACTGTTAGTATGATTTGTCCCTTGTACTGATTTTTTTTTCTTTTAATAGAATCTTCCTCTGTCATTGAATTACATGGGATCTCTGGTTGGGGTTTGGGAGGTTGATTGATAACTTCACCCCTTCTATTCATAGAATCTGTGTCACTCATAGAAGCTGTAATATGGCTTCTATGAATGGCGGGTCTGGTAGGAAAGGGCGGACATCTCTTCATGAGAGCTCCTGACAGCCCTTAAAGTGTTACTAAACCCACAACAGTAAATTTAGTCTGTATATGCAGTAAAGTATGCTTGTTACAGTGCCTTGAAAAATAATTCATACCCAGGGGTGGACTGACCATTTGGGAACTCAGGCACTGCCCGAGGGCCTGGGTCAGTAGATGAGATTCCCCTGGTACCTTTCATAGGCTTTTTTGGGTGTGGTTTGAGTGTGGGCAAGGACACAGGGGCCCCATGATCCCCTATTTCCCAGGGCCCCATGAGTTGTCAGTCCACCCCTGTTCATACCCCTTGAAATTTTCCACATTTTGTCATGTTACAACCAAAAACGTGATAGACCAACACAAAGTGGCACATAATTGTGAAGTGGAAGGAAAATGATAAATGGTTTTCAAAATGTTTAACAAATAAATATGTGAAAAGTGTGACATGCATTTGTATTCAGCCCCCATACCCCTAATTAAATCTAGTGGAACCAAATGTCTTCAGAAGTCACCTAATTAGTAAATAGAGTCCATCTGTGTGTAATTTAATCTTCATATAAATACAGCTGTTCTGTGAAGCCATCAGAGAAAAATTTCAAGGGGGATGAATACTTTTTCAAGGCACTGTACCTGCAAGGCAATGGGGCCACCCTTATAGTCAGATGTGAATTACATTCCTCTTCAAAAGTTGATTATTCTAGACACAGAAGCTGAACATAACTAAAAGTCTGGAAACAAGCTTCAACATAAGGTATGGTAAGGTATCATTTTCAACGTAAGGGTTTAATAAACACAGTAAGGGTTAGGTCCAAGGTCAAGCACTACTTACCTTCCAGGTTGAATGACTACCAGGATAATCCCAAGGGGTATGAATACTTTTTCAAGGCACTGTATATTCACTGTGGAACCTAAGGGGTTAATTGTGTATAAAGGCTGTTTGATCCTATCTTTTCTGATCGTATGCTTCTTCTACTGTCTACAATCCTTCTGATGATAGTACAGAGCTCTTGGAGTCACTCTGCACATGCTCAGTTTAGAGAATCAGCACTAGAGATGCATCATACTAAATGTAAGTTATGTTAGTCCTTCGTACTGATATTTATGTTTTTGATTTCAGCTAGTTAGGCTTTAAAATAGACCAACATTTATTTAATTCCTAGTCTCCAAAATATTGGTGAATGATAGGGTCCGCTGGTCAACTTGTGTGCATGCAAGAAAACAAATGCAGTCAACAAATCTATCAAAGCAAACTGCAATATATTACATTTTTGTTTTTGGGTTTAGATACAGTATGCTTTAACAAGCTGACTCATTTCTATTTTATTCACCAACTTAACCAACTCGCCTGAAGAAAATGGGTCAGTAACTATCCACTTACTGCCTCTGATGCCTTCAGTAGGGAGTGGACTTTGGACAGTTGATATGGAGGTATACCAAATAAATGACCAGGAGTAGTTACCCAATATTTATATATTTTTATATGTGAAGCCCTGTTTATGATGAATCAGACTAAAGTTAATTAATCTGAGAATTATTCAACTCTATAAACCTAAAAGGTGTTGTGACAGACTCAAAACTCAGAATTAGGTTTTATGTAGTACTGAACAAGATCATCTCACTGCTCCCTGTTTTACATTTACATAGAATTAACCTATCTCTGCATCCCCTCCCCATTTTATATCTCACTGTATTATCACTGGCAATACGAAGAACAGATTGCGAGACAGAAACAAAACTCTAGGCAGCAACTGTGAAGTAATTGCAGACCTTCCTATGCATCTACAGCATGCCTCTCCAAACTTTCTAAACAAAGAGCCAGTTTCCTGCCCCTCAGATGTTACACCGTCTTTAGTATTATGGGAAATAATAGTAATCTATAATAGTAATCTATCATTGGTGTTAGTGGAAGGAAGAGTGTCCCATATTTGGTATTGGAGGAAGGAATAGCACCCCATTGTAGGTGTCAGTGGAAGTAATTATGCTCCATTGTTGGTGTCAGTGGAAGGAATAGTGTCTCCTACCAGTTCAAGGACCAATGCCCCAAGAGTCGGATTAAGGCAAGAAAAGAGCCACATCTGGCCCTTGGGCCGCAGTTTGGAGACCAATGACCTACAGAATCAGATACTATCTGCTGAAGTGATATAGAACTAAAAGGTTTAGTTGTGTGCAATAGGCTCCCCCAGGCAAAACCTAACTATCCAAACTGCAATCCTTCAGGCGGTACTATTTTATATACTACTAAAAACTATTTGTTTTTATAGTACTTATATAGAGATTACTAAACTGTAGAATAATAATTTTATCCCTATGTAATCGCTGTCTACTTAATTCATTTTATAGCCATACAGTGCTGGGCCCCATAGTACAGTAGATGCATGGTCTACTATGGCCTAATAATTGAGGCTTGCAATGTGGTGGGAAAGATGGCTTGTGCTGGGTTATGCCAGGAAAAGCGTGTCTCCATTGCTCCACAGTGGTGTTACCTCATGCAATCGATTTAAAGAGACCAGTGTTCCTTTGTAAATATATATCTTTTTTTGTTTAAATATAACAAAGAAGCCAACAATTCTCATTGCAGGAAATATATTTTCTGGCCAATATGACTTCAATAGATTCAACACTGAATATATTGCACATGGTGAAACACAGAATGTGGCGCCTCCTACAGAAGTTGCACAGTACCTTGTACTTGGAAGATCACATCCGCCAATAATGGGTTGTTAAAAAACTGTCCAAGAGACTCGCAGAGCTGAAGTGGATCCTTACAATGGGGAAAAGACTCATCTGTTGAAGATCTTACCTATAAAAAAGGAAAATAGTACCCTTTTCATAACTGTAGAATGGTGGCCACAGAGAGATAAACTCTAGTTAAAACATTGAAAATGAGAAATATTACTCAAAGAGAAACAATATATGGTTTTGGGTCAATTTATTGTTTTTGTTTGTAAAATTGTAAATTGATGTTCTATATTTTGTTTACTATATCTATACAATTTTTGCTTTACAAATATTTAGCTTTTCTTGTGGATGTGATTTAACCAAAATCTATACATTAGTGCATTCTAAAATGCATGATTGTTGTTCTGCTGGCCAATGCAGAATCTAAGTGATGTTATTGTACAGGATGATACTGGCCAAACTGTTAATGCTAACGTCCAGCTGTCCATTTATGCCACCACAAGCCATTAGCACAGAAGGAGCACTACACACAAGGGTTACAACTTCATCAACCTAAGGCCATCTCCAGCATATTAAATTAAGAAATGCTGATAATGTCAACTGAATGCTCAGTAAAGATCTGCAGGCATTTCTACATTCACTAGATCATGATCTACTGTTTCCAGATATCAATTGTGTTTGTTAACAGTTCTAAAATAAAGCTTGGTACACAAAAGTAGTTTTTATTTGTTTGTTCAACCCAGCGGACTGAACAAAAAAACTAAGCGATCACTGTACTAACACAAGCGATGTTAGTACAGCATTCTTCCCTGTATGTGTTCTGGCAGATAGGAATGCCCCTCCGCCCAAACAAACTGATGGGCTTTTAGCATCTGACCAGCTTCTGTAAGACAGGCAGCTGTATATACGAGCCAAAAGTCGGAGGGTCTCTGCTGAATCAACTGATTTCGGCTGATATTCACCTCATGTGTACCCGACTTAAGTCTCTGTTAGATTTTCTTAAATAAACATAGTTCAAGTTTCATAAAAATAAAGTAGCTAATATTAATATTTTTAGAATTAAATCAGGGTATACTGTAATACTCTAATATTAGAGGCTCAAACTAAAACATAATAATCATTTATATTAAAAGCTATAAACAAACCTCAAATTCTAAGTGTGGTCATACATAGCCTGACAATATTAAGTGCAGTGACAGATTCAGTCATCAGCTGTGACAGCTGGACTATATGGGGTTTAATTGGACAGGTATCAATGACCTCTTCCAAATGTCAGAAGTGAGAGCTGTTGCCAAATACTTGGAAACATCTCAGTGTGACTGTTGCCTTTCTGGACAACTCTGTTGGAAATTTTAGTCAGACAGGCAAAAAAACAAAACAAAACAATGATAACAGTTAGGCTTCTACAACTACACTTTCTGTATGTAGTGCTCCAAGAAATATTTGTATTAAAATCAGCCTTTTCAATATGGAGGACCTTTCTGGTGAACCCCTGGTCAAAGTTATTTTACCTACAACTGTGTGATGGTTAGTGATAAGAATGTTCCATACATTTGTTATCATTGGGAAGAATTACCCCTGTACAGATAACTAAAAAGATCAATGGTGTCAGCGGGAACTTATCTGAGAGCCAGGAATTGCTTATTGATCAAGGAACCCTGAGCAACTTTGGAGGAACACTGGTTGAGAAACCCTGTTTTAAAATGTTAATTAGAGTAGCAAAGATTCTATAGAAATAAAACCTATGTGGTTCATGTCCAAAGTAAAAGAAGCTATTTGATAGGTACAAAATACGTAAAAAGGAAATCAAGGCCATAAACACTCAAAATGAACAACAGGTTGCAAAAGAGAGTAGGACAAAGTGGCAAAAATATATTAATATTAAAATGATCTGGTCTGAGTAAGTATGCCCTTTACAAGAATTTAAATTTGGTGACAGGGGTCAAAGGAGGCACACTTATTAACTACCTTTTTCAGCTCTGTGTAAAACAAAGGAAACCATGGGACCTATCCATAATAGGAAAGTCTTTACCAAGTAACTACAGACCGGTTTGTTTAATTTCCATAGTCAGAAGATATTGAGAGTTTGATAAATACCACATACAAGAGTTTTTGCTTGAAAAGAATATGGTAATCATTAAACAGCAATGATTCATGAAAGACCAATCATGTCAAACAAATCTGCCTTCTTTTTATGCGGAAGTAAGCAAAAATTTAAGACAAAGGAGAGACTGTGGTGTCAGGGTATTTCAGATATAAAATTATCAAAAGCATGAATATCAATAAGATCTGCAGTCTAACTTCATAGCTACTTAGCATTTCAAGTGTTTACTAGTCTCAGAACTGAAAGACCCCGAGGGATTGATTTTCAAGACACTTGGAGAAGCTTATTGGCACTTCAAACAAACCAAGACAATCCTCACCCTCTAGTAAACAATGAGTTAGATTTGCTATTCAACCAACACCTGAGTAAAAAAAAATCCTCTCTAAATTGAAACTTATTCAAACACATGAACATTGTTAAAAGAAAAGACAAAATAATAAATCTTCAGTTTGTCAGATATTAACAGACGTAAAGATCAACCAGTTTTATAATTTGAGAAATCCAAATTCTATGCATCACTATATCTCTAGCCCAACAAGAAACAAAACTTTTTTCTATGCTCATAATAATATCAGCTACTCCCATTGTCTCAGTCTACAAGACTGATAAACTGAGTTTACACCCCACAAATCATTGACAGAGTGATCTGGATCCGTTGAGAGGCTAAATTTGGGTGAACTGAATTGATTCCGCTATTCTGACTGACTATGAACAATTTCAGAATAAAACAGAACAGAAAACTCCTGGACCCCATTGGAATCAGGAAAAAACTGTAAAGTGTTCAAACACTTTCCAATGTACTTATCTACAGTGCATCACACTGTATGAAGGACTGAGTCATGTGAAGAATCATTTTATCAAATATATGTATTATTGTAGCATCCAAAAATGGGAAACTATTATGATTTAATTGTATGAATGATTCAGAAATGAGAACGGAAATGATGATGTGATACATACGAATATGTCCTTTGAGGGTCAAAATTTTTTACCTCAATATTGATATTTTGATCAATCATGCATCATTGGCAAATATTCCATGATTAAAATGAGAAAACATTAAAGATATAAAACCAAAAGTAATATTATCCACACCAGGGACCTCATACATACTGTTATGAGGGTAACATATCTGGAATTAACCACTTGCGTGGTCATGCAACACTGTACCCAAATTAAATTTACGTCCTTTTTTTTTCCCACAACCAGAGCTTTCTTTTCGTGGTATTTGATTGCCTGTGCTGACACAGATGTCTATGCAAATCGCAACGAAAAGTAGTGCATGTACTACTTTAGAAATCGGTGCTGCTCCAACCAAGTTGGAACCGCACCGATATGACTGCTGTAATTATAGGGTGCGACTTGGCATGCGATTTTTAAGTCGCAAGGCATGCAATTCGTATGCTAATGTGCATCCAGTGTGACTGGGGACTTAGTGTAAATCATATTCAAAGATGTCATCTACACTTCAGGAAAGTAATTAAGCTGAGCTGTGCCAGCGTAGCTAGTAGTATAGACTCAATCCTTGAATTCTGCTGCAGAGAATTCAAGGGGAGGGAATCACTGGGGTGGACCTTGTTGTCTACTAGCATAGTCCAAATTACTGGTATTCTGAGAATGGGGAGGCTTTACCTACTGAATGAAAAATAAGAAATCCAATTTTTCCTAAGTTCCTAGGCAACAATAGATTTTTGAGTACTTTGGGGGCTAAAAAAATGCATGCATTATACATTCTAGGAGAAGAGCTAGGGGAGTCAATGGTTGGCTCAGATTTGAGGAAAGATTAGCTGAAGTACCTCAGCTGTGAGCTACTGAATTTATTCTTTTCTTGAGAAGAGGCGATTAAAGGGGGACAAGATTACCATGTGAAAATACATAAGTGGTCCATATACTGAACTTGGTTTAGAGTTATTCACTTTAAACCACCTGGTGACCACCTGCTGCAGATATACTTTGGCAGAGCAACCCTGCTGCACCAGATCATGTACATGAACGTTATCTGGCTCTTCTGAGTAGGGAAAGTAAAAAATATTGTTTTTTTTCAAAATATTTATTTTTCAATAAAAAAATTAATAAACAGTGGTGACCAAATAACATTAAAAGAAAGCTCTATTTGTGTGAAAAAAATTATATAAATTTCATGTGGGTACAGTGTTGCACGATCGCGCAATTGCTAGTTAAATTAGTGTAGTGCAGAACAGCAAAAAGTGGCCTTGTCATGACACGATCATGCAATTGCCAATAAAAAGTAGTGTGGTGCTGAACAGCAAAAAGTGTCCTTGTCATGAAGGGGGTAAATTCTTCCAGAGCTTAAGTAGTTAAGGTCATTATGCTTGCTATAATTTACTAAAACTGGAGAGTGGAAAATCTGATGCAGCTGCGCATGGTAGCCAGTCAGCTTCTAACTTCAGCTTGTTCAATTACAGTATCTGACAGAAGTGAGTACATCCCTCACATTTTTGTAAATATTTTATTCTATCTTTTCATGTGACAACACTGAAGAAATGACACTTTTCTACAATGTAAAGTCGTGAGTGTACAGCTTGTATAACAGTGTAAATTTGCTGTCCCCTCAAAATAAATCAACACTAAATATCTAAACCGCTGGCAACAAAAGGGAGTACACCCCTGTAACAGAACCGGACCCCAGGCCGCACTTGGGTATATTCCGTTATACCACAGCTTCCCTGTCCGAACACCATCCACGGACCACACCCTTGAAATCCCTCAGGAAATAGACAGCACCCGACTCTTCTTAAAACAGGAAGTCAACTACTTTATTTTACACACACAAGTTATATACACAGGGCGGGGAAACACAATCAGGAACAGAAAACACATCAGCCCACCCCATCAGTGGGAAGGGCTACAGGAAACACATCATCACCCCTACCCATCCAACCAAGACACAGAACAATGGGGCAGCACATGGCAAAAGGACAATAGACAGCCATGTGGCCGAGAACAAAGGACAACACACCAATACACAATAGACATTCACATACACACCCTGTACCCTAACAGGCACAGGGTCACTTAAACATAAGGATTTGGGAAGATGATACAGAGGTCCCCCCACCCACAAAAGTCACTCCCGTCACAACCCCTAAGTGAAAATTAACAAGACAGGTTTCACTCAGAACAGGCCTTGCCATGGTCGATCAAAGAAGTTGAGTGCATGTGCTCAGCGTCATATCCAAAAGGTTGTGTTGAGGAAAAAGACGTATGAGTGCTGCCAGCATTGCTGCAGAGGTTGAAGGGGTGGGGGGTCAGCCTGTCAGTGCTCAGACCATACGCCACACACTGCATCAAATTGGTCTGCATGGCTGTCGTCCCAGAAGGAAGCCTCTTCTAAAGATGATGCACAAGAAAGCCTGCAAACAGTTTCCTGAAGACAGCAGGCTAAGGACATGGATTAATGGAACCATGTCCTGTGGTCTGATGAGACCAAGATAAACTTATTTGGTTCAGATGGTGTCAAGCGTGTGTGGCGGCAACCAGGTGAGGAGTACAAAGACAAGTGTGTCTTGTCTACAGTCAAGCATGGTGGTGGGAGTGTCATGGTCTGGGGCTGCATGAGTGCTGCTGGCACTGGGGAGCTACAGTTCATTGAGGGAACCATGAATGCAAACATGTACTGTGACATACTGAAGCAGAGCATGATCCCCTCCCTTCAGAGACTGGGCCGCAGGGCAGTATTCCAACATGATAACGACCCCAAACACACCTCCTAGATGACCACTGCCTTGCTAAAGAAGCTGAGGGTAAAGGTGATGGACTGGCCAAGCATGTCTCCAGACCTAAACCTTATTGAACATCTGTGGGGCATCCTCAAAACGGAAGTTGGAGGAGCGCAAGGTCTCTAACATCCACCAGCTCCATGATGTCATCATGGAGGAGTGGATGAGGACTCCAGTGGCAACCTTTTAAGCTCTGGTGAACTCCATGCCCAAGAGGGTTAAGGCAGTGCTAGAAAATAATGGTGGCCACACAAAATATTGACACTTTGGGCCCAATTTGGACATTTTCACTAAGGGGTGTTCTCACTTTTGTTGCCAGCTGTTTAGACATTAATGGCTGTGTGTTGAGTTATTTTGAGGAGACAGCAAATTTACACTGTTATACAAGCTGTACACTCAGTACTTTACATTGTAGCAAAGTGTCATTTAATATAATAAAATATTTACAAAAATGTGAGGGGTGTACTCACTTCTGTGAGATACTGTAGGCTTTGACAGGAAAAAAAACAAACTAGAAGCTGGTTTCTATACAGAGCGGCACCAGTGTTTTCACTCACTAGATTTAGTAAAGCAACCCCTATACCTGTAACCTCTAAAAATGAAAAGACTTCTTCACAGTAAAAACTGCCTCAAGAATCAGTTCTGGCCAGCTCAGTAGCTTGTTTTAAAAAACAGCTGGATGCATTCCTTAATAAATGGAAGTAATCATTTCATTTCAGAAGAATTTCCAAAATTCTTTTGATGTACAGAGCAGGAAGGAGTGTTACAAAACAGATCTGCTCTGGGTGTCAAAGACTGTAAATAAACCACATTCTTAAGTCTTTTATATGAAACCTTCTACTACTTATTGATCAAACGAATTTACTACGAGTTGTAGGTAAAGTGTTTTTTTTTTTGGTAGGTTTCCCTGAGATTTTAAAATTATTTTAAAAGATTCCTATTTAGACCTTTTGACGCTAAAGGGGGGCACACCAGAAATGTGAGAAACACACAGTATTTGAGATAAAATAGAGTTTCACATCTTAGTACAGCATGAAGAAGAGGTATTCTCGTCCCTGGAAATGCCAATGATTCTTGTTTTCAGTGCTTTAAACACATAGAAAGTACTTAAATGTGAATGATGTCTTTTAAGGTTTTAAAACGGAAAAACATCTAAAAAGAGAATTACCACATTTTAGCCCCCATTAAACGTCTCCCAAATATTAGGTCTTATGGGGCATACTGAGTTAAACTATAGTTTTTACAACCATTTTTGTCAAGTAAGTGTAGCCAGGTGCATGTCTAGGAGTGAAGAATGAGAGAAACACTGGCTGGAGCTATGGTAGGGGTAGGGGTGGGCAACCTGTAGCCCTCCAGCTGTTGCAAAACAAGTCCCATCATCAGGGCCAGTGCTAGACTATTTTGTGCCCTAGGCAAGATCAGCTATTTGCACCCCCCCCCCAAAATAAATACATTTTAAAAACATTAGAAAATATTAAATCAACAAAACATAAAACTGATGAATTTCTTTTAATTTGCAAAAAGAAATGCCATAGGATACCACCAGCATCAATATTTAAGACAAAATCAGTGTCATGGATGGACTGCATCTGTAGCTGGCAGTTGCAGTGAGTGGAGGATGATGGATCCACACTCTGACAGATCCCAGGCTGGAATTCCCCAGGAAATGGGGGGAGATAAAATGCTGTGAACACACACACACACGCGTGCGCACGCACGCACGCACACACACACGCAGGTTATGATGATGTCATCACTCTCTGACACATTGCACATGTGATGGATGGCCAGCAGGGTCACACTCACACAGACATGAGACATCAGAGTCAGACATTACCTTCTTCTGCAAACACACTTCTGCCTCCATTGATGAGTAGGAAGAGAAGGGCTGGAACTCCACAGTGACACAGCTCCACACTAGAATCGGATCGCATGGGTATTCACACCTATGCGATTCGATTCTGAACATCACACCGCATTTTGTGGACCGCTTTCGGGGTGTTGTTAACTTAACATACACACCCTCAGTGGTTCGCATGAACAGGGTGCGATTCTGATGCAGTGTGGAATTCGCACAGAAAACGCTGCAAATTCTGCACTGCATCAGTGTGAACCAGGGCTTAATGAAATGGTAAAAACAAATGATTTTTTATCCAAGCACTAGAAGACTGAGCAAGACAGAAGTTGGAATTTAATAGAGAAGCATTTCTAGAAGAACATTTAATTCTTCCAAGTTTCTGTGGTGCCATCTCAATCACGATGAAAAGAAGAATCCATTAAAATGATCAGATATTTATTCCTGTTGGTGCTCCGCCTTACAGTGGGGGACACCTCAGGTGACCTTTGCTCTCTTGAATAACTGCCTTAATGTACCCTCTGCCTTACAGCTACAGGGAGCAGGGTTTACTCCCAACCCTCCTCCCTTCGCTCTTGTATGATATGCCTAAATGTCTTTATGTATTGGAAACTTATGAGTAATTATTTGGTAACGGAATGTTACATATCACTGCCTTTTTCAATGCTATGTAAACATGAAAAATTTTAATAAAAAATAAAGTGCGAAAAAATAAACGATCAGATATTACATACCTGGCTAGGTTTCTTAACCACACATTGTACTAGGCGGAAGACATGTTCCACTTTTTCTCCATCTTTCAGTTTTTCTTGAATCTGTTGTTCCAGCAGTTCCCACTTAGATGCGCCTTTATGAAGAAAATAAATTATAAAACTGCAAGACAGTTTGAAAAGTTGATTTGTTAATATTCAGGTGACATGGTTTCTTATTACTGTGGACATTTGAACTTTTGCCAACCTGTGCTAGTTATGAAATGACCAAGACAGTGGACACTGTGACAATAGACACTATAATGTAGCAGATTTTCCTGACACCAGAGCTCCCCAATATACATGGACATCCACACAGAGAGTGGCCACCCTACCATGTGACCTACTCTATGTGACCATCACCAGGCCTTAGCACTATCATGTCCTGGAATGGGCAATGACCCTCTACAGGTCTAAGACCATGACAGTGTACCATCGCTGTGAGTTGCCATCATGCACTGCAACCCTGGGGTGCCCAGTGTCCACTAGTTTTGTGCATTGAGGTGTCAAAATGGATGGCACAGCAACATAGTTACATAGGCAAGGTTGAATTGCAAGCAAAAATTTGTGTCAAATTAAAGCATATTCGTGAAGCCGGTCTTAAGGTAAGGTCAGACACCTTACAAAGGGAGAGCGTGATTTAGTAATTTTTAAAGCTAATACGGGTATATTTAATTTTTGGTAAAATACTCCCTACTAAAGGGACTCAGATAATACAGCTTTCTCCTTAGAATAATGATAGTGCACCAGTTGATTATAATGAAGGCAGACCTTTCCATTCAGGAATAGATCATGAAAGGACACAATGAAGCAAACAGCAATTTCTTCAGAACAGAAAAATGTAGGAATCAGCAACGTTTTTTTTTCTCTACAAATCTCACCCAGAGGGGACTGTCTTTTTCTCAACAGAAGTTACACTTCAAAGAAAAACTCATTTTTGATATACAGAAAAAATTTGAATTGATATATCTTAGTGTAAATGTGACCCCAAAGGTGGACTGGTCCCATTGAGATCTGGGATTCTCCCACTGTGCAGAGTTTATGATCATCAGCAAAATCAGAAATCTTGGAGCTATCTTTACCTGGCTGAAGTCCATTCTCCATAGGATGGCATATTTACTATAAATGGACTATATAATATTATTTGCACAGGCCATGGCTGTCATTTCCTCTGTGGTCTTGCTTGCTCACAATATTTCATTGTACAGCAACAGGCCACTTTAAGAATGGTAACAATAATGACAGTTGAAACTGCCAAAATAGAGTTTCTTGATAAATTATGTCACGTGTTTTTGAAAGCAAGCTAACTAGGCATTAAACATTAGGAGCATCTTTGATGTTTAAAGTTAAACTCCAGAAAAAGCAAATATTGTCTAAACACAGGAGGTCTGTATATTCTCATTTGAATCTTGGTGTGTGTTGTGTATTTCTTTCTGTTCAGTAAAATGGAATTAATCTTTGCCTCTGTGCAAGAGCTTCCTGTAATAAAGACCAGTCACTGCTGTCCTCTTTCCTTGTGCAGGGTGACTGGTCTTGTCTTTGCTTTTTCTGCAAGTGGGCGGTAGTAGTGGGCAAGGCCTGCAGGGTCCCTCCAACAGCTCTACTCTCTGCAAAGGCTATGTACAGTACAGTGATGAGTTCACTGCTACTTTGATATCCGGGTTTGCATAAATATATATACAGTATACTGTATTTATATCTTTTGAGGCTATTAAGGAATATATTTAACGGATTCCCATCTTCCGTACCCACACATACACACATATATATATATATATATATATATATATATATATATACACATACATACATACACACATCCTTGGATGGGTAGGGTAAGGTCTTGGTCATCATTGCAGCTGCAGCAATGGTCAAGAAATAATTTTTTCTGCCAGCGATTCTGCACAATGTAAAAGAGATCCAAGCGGCTATACAGCCGCTGGATCACTTTTACAGGAGGTAGAAAGGGGTCTCCCCCTCCAGCTACAGCCATCCACCTCTTGTACCAGGCTCCCCCAAGTGATCTTATAGAGCTCAGATCCCTCCATAAAAAAAGAGTACCTATCGAGCTTATTATTATCAAAAGGGATGTTGTTTATTTCCTGTGATAGCAATAAAGTTGAGCAAAAAAAAAAAAAAAATTAAAAGGGACAATGTAAAAAATTTTTTAAACAAAATAATTTAAAAACTAAAAAAAAATAAAACAATTTAAAAGCACCCTGTCCTGCATGCATATGTATATAGTAATCGTGCCACACATATAAGATATCACCATGAACGTCAGATTGAGAGCAATAATTCTAGCATCAGACCTCCTGTGTAACTCTAAACTGGTAACCTGTAAATGCTTTTAAAGCGTTGCCTGTGGAAATTTTTGGGTACCATAGTTTGTTGTCATTCCATGGGCGTATGCAATTTGAGAGAGTGACATGTTAGTTCTCCATGTACTCGGCATAACATCATAATTTATATTTTAGCAAAAAATGTGGTATTATATTGTGTTTGCACTAATATTCATTAACGTGTATTTTTTCCTGAAAATTTGCATTTGATAAACCCTTGCACAAATATCGTGCAACATAAAAAATTTAAACAACCACGATTTTATTCTCCAGGGCCTCTGCTTAAAAAATACATAATGTTTGGGATTCGAAGTAATTTTCCAGTAAAAAAAAAAATGCTGATTTTTACATGTATGAAAGAAACGTCAGAATTCGCCTGCAGTAGAAGTGGGAGTTTAGTTCTAAGCCTACTTGGGTGAAACCTGAGTGTAATAGTGTTCTCCTTCAAGCCTCTAACTTTTTTAAATACAATTTCCTATATCAAAATACAGAATTCATTGGAAAGAGGACTGGGAAGGTGTGAAAGAATAAATGTTATTAAAGACCATTTAGTGTGGTAAAAGTAGCAATCATTATTGCAACATATAGTCAATCATTTTCTAAGTACAGGTGTCTGATGATAGAATCCATACCTATATAGCTGTATACTCTATATCATTGAACCTTGTCAACAGATTTCAATAAATGAAAAAGTCCTAGCTATTATGTAATGTTGTAGTGACAAATGATAGTGTTTAATTGCGATTTGCAGCTATGAATACATAGGAGCTATCCTGTGAAAACAGGAACACAAGTGGACATGGATAGCCTTGAACCATGGCATCTGTACAATGACACCTGTTTGTATAAATATGTTCCTTAGTTTTATCACAAATGCAGCAAATTTCTAGAAATGTACTAAGCTATCATGACTAAGAATGGATGAACCAAAAAAACAAAAGTGACTATCGCAGAACAGGGCAGGCTTTGGTAGATCTGGGATTACATGGAGCTGATAGCAATAATATCTGATCTACATCTGCTGCATCTAAATTTCTACTAGGTCAAAGAAACAAGACATGACATGCAGACTACATGCAACAGAAAGGGAAGTAATGGTATACAATAAAAAAAAAGAAAAAAAGGCAATTTAGATGTATTACCCGAGTAAATAAAGTTAAGAATGTTGGGTAAACACGTATGGAAGTTGCAATCTTTAACAATGACTCTGACTGGAGAATTGTGGGCAATCTCTGCAGATTCTTCATAAATGGAGAATAGGAAGTGTGCTGTCTTGTATATGCAGGGGTCAGCAAAATGCTTTCTGGAGGTAGCAAACAAGACCGTAAAGACAGCACTGACACTGCATAGTACTACTTTATGGGCTCCAGACACCGGCCTTAACTCCGCTGTACAGAAGAGGACATCAGCACATTGGCAGCGAACCAGCAGATCTTGTATGTCAGATATATATCGTGAAGGCTCATGTTTCAAAACTGGCATCTTTTCTGTAATTAAAAAAAAAATAAATCCCAAAACATTAGACCTATAGTTGTCTAACTTTAGCCACCAATGCATCACATGCTTGTAACAAATAATAGGTAGCAAAAAAACTGCCTCTAATTTGACACTGTCTTTTTTGCCAAATATAACTCTTCTATAGACATTAAAAGAAATATACGCAGGGACAATCAAACTGTCCTTTGGCATTTATGCTAAAATGGAACTTCACGCTCTCAAACAACATTGACTATTTTGAAACCTTATGCTTTTAGCATTAGTAAATAGATAGGAAATTATATTACATTTACTTGTTTTAAACTTTTTTTTACATTTCTTTAGTTACTTCAATGCCTTGGCAAATTATGTCATACATCCCAGGAGTCCTCAGGAGGGGCTTTCTCAGTTAAGCACACGCTCCTGCCTGCCTGAGCTAAGGGCAGATGGATTCCAGGAAGTAAATTCTTTATGAATCCTTTACCCTTACTCAAGATGGCCATGGCCAGAAATGCTAGGGGTTGATTTCTCAGCAAAATAAAGCATGGAGACATACATGGATGGGTGAGTTTGGTTTGAGTATTAAAAGTGAATTAGATAGCACTTTTGGTTTGTTCTGCTCAGATACAGTGCAGTTCCACTTAACTAAACTCAAACTGTTGCAGTTGGGTTTAGCCTACAGGGGTAAAGTGAGGGATGTACGAGCAATCGGATAACATTTTTCAACTGGTATTAATTATAATTTTGGTAAAGATTTATTCTCCCCAGCAAGTTTTTGTCAACATTGTCTGCTGGTTACCGAAAGACATCAGAATGGCTTTCAATCAAGCCATTCCTTTTGAATGGGCTGTTCAATGCAGTACACTGCGACACGTTTCTTTTTCCAGCAGATCTCCACCTGCAGACACAAAAATTAAAAACATTTCTATACATTTCTTTTTCTAGCACCTTTTCATGTTTTCATCTATTGCTTTATAGCCTGTTGTAAAATGCCTATTTACCAACCACAATAGCTCAAGATGAAATCATTAAGTGAGAGCAGCGGCTCACCTGAAGGTCTCTGCCAGACAAAACCCAAGTGGTCTCGACTTTGCTGTCCCTTTAGACATAGTGCTCTGGGAAACCACTGTCAGGCATTTAAGGTTGAAAGTATATATAAAGATGTTTCCCAAGGACAAAGAATGTCTTATGTTCACAGGTTGCTCTTCTTTCCCATACAAGTCAATGTGGATGCAAATCTTTGCTGTCATTCTATTCTTTGGATTCCAATCTGCCATTGCAATTTTCTTACCTTTTTTTTTTAAAGGCAGCTCCTATAGTGAACAAGGCATATTGTCTGGTATCCTAATATGGTTTCCTGCTATATGGATAATAGCTCACATCTCTGTCTTAGGTAGGTGATTCAAAGAGGAGATGTCCTCATACAAAGTGGATCCCTTCCCTAAAGAAGAAGCATATTGCTTAAAGCCACCAGGATCCTCAACATTTCAAATGGCCCTTAGAAAGGGGTAGGAGCAGGTAAGCTAGTTAACGGTCCTTTGGATACCAGATCACCATCCCTGAGCACAGAGGAGAGGGCGACCCATGTCCTATGGGACTGCATAGAACCCACAGAACTTCACAGATGGTTCCCCCCCAATAGCGAACAGACATCAGTGTACATTTACTACTGACCACCAGTGAGCACTGACAGAAAATGGAGATTTTCTGATCGCTTGATCGCGCTGGAGAAATATAAAAAATATTTAAGCATCATGAAAAGCAAAGCAGCAAAAGGTGGAGGGTCTAAGCCACCCCAAATAAGTTCAATCAAAAAAAATATATACCCACACAAGAAAAATATTTGGAAGGAAAAACCCCAGAGAGATGAGCAGAAGACGTAAGATAGAAAACATCAGTGGCGATCGCTCTAGATTATCTCTGGGAGCAGTTAATAACAGCCAAAGTCTAGAAGTTGAAGAACTAGAAAATGCGTCGGTTACCGAGAACTCTGAAGAGCAAGAAAAGACCTCGCAGATACCAACTAAATCTGACATAGTGGATATGTTCATGAGATTGGAAAGATCCATAAAACAGGAGATGGTGATAATACACAAATATCTGGTGCAAGTCTTATCAGAGTAGAAGAGACTGAAGGGAAACTGGATTAACATGCCCCAAGTGATAACAAAATTAGAAAAACAGATGGAACAAATGAGAAAAGAGCAAAAGGAGTCTGCTATATAAACTGGAATATCAGTTCCTAGAGACATGATCATACGTTTCCATTACCACCAAGATAAAATGGAGCTATGGAGGAAGATAAAGGAAAGACCAATAATAAAATATGGAGAAGCAAATCTACAGATCTTTGCTGACATATCATTGGAAACTATAGCTAGAAGAAAAATGTTGAAACCATTACTGGAACAGATGAGAAGACAGAACATACGATACAGCTGGGGATTCCTAGCATGCTTAATAGGGTGGAAAGACGATCGCTCCGCAGAGTTGAGATTTCCAGAAGATTTGAGAGACTTCTGCAAGAGACTCGAATTACAGAGAATAGACATTCCAGGTTGGGGAGAGGGGGTAAAAAGAGAATAAGGAAATAGAAAATAAAAATTGGCAGTCAGCCCCTAGGGGGAAAATGCATCAAATATAGAATAGGGGAGGGGTAGGAGGAATGAGAGAAGAATTTTTTGGAAGCCCATTGGGGGCCTCTTTTTTTTTCCTTCTCTCTTCCTGTTCCTCCCCCTTCTCCTAGGTAAAGTCAAAAACTTAGAAGAAAGGCAGGGAAATAGAGAACTGCATATACATTCAGATACGTGGCCTAGGAAAGAGGAATGCTGTCTGGAGGGGCGTACGTGGTCAGAGCTCCACCTTAGTATGGGATCGATAGTGGGGCTAGGACGACAAATGATCCAAAGGCAAGTAAATGGCCTAGGGGAAGTGGGAGTGGGAAGGAAAAGGGAAGGGGAATTGTGTAGGAGTTAGCTCCGTGTTCCTTTGGAGGGATGATGGTACTCTCGCTGGGAAAAAAAAAAAATTATATATATACATACATACATACATACATACACACACACACACACACACACATATACACAATGAGGAACAGAAGTATTTGAACACCCTGAGATTTTGCAAGTTCTCCCACTTAGAAATCATGGAGGGGTCTGAAATTCACATTGTAGGTGCATTCCCACTCTGAAAGACAGAATTTAGAAAAAAATTCAGGAAATCACATTGTAAGATTTTTAAAGAATTTATTTGTCTTGCACTGCTGAACATAAGTATTTGAACACCTAAGAAACAGCAAGAATTCTGGCTCTCAAAGACCTGTTACTGTGCCTTTAAAAAGTCCACCTCTACTCCACTCATTAATCTAACTTAGTAGCACCTGTCTGAGCTCTTTAAAGACACCTGTCCACCCCACAGTCAGTCAGACGCCAACTACTACCATGGGCAAGACCAAAGAGCTGTCAAAAGACACCAGAGACAAAATTGTGGACCTCCACAAGGCTGGAAAGAGCTACAGGGCAATTGCCAAGCAGCTTGGTGAAAATAGATCAACTATTGGAGCAATTGTTAGAAAATGGAAGAGGCTAAAGACGACTGTCAGTCTCCCTTGGACTGGGGCTCCATGCAAGATCTCACCTCGTGTGGTATTACTGATAAGAAAGGTGAGGAATCAGCCCAGAACTACAAGGGAGGAGCTGGTCAATGACATGAAGAGAGCTGGGACCACAGTTTCAAAGGTCACTGGTCGGTAGAACACTACGCCGTCATGGTTTCAAATCATGCATTGCATGGAAGGTTCCCCTGCTCAAGTCATCACATGTCCAGGCCCGTCTGAAGTTTGCCAATGACCATCTGGATGATCCAGAGGAGGCATGGGAGAAAGTCATGTGTAGAACGTTTTGGACTAAACTTCACTCGTCGTCTTTGGAGGAAAAAGAAGGATGAGTTGCATCCCAAGAACACCATCCCTACTGTGAAGCATGGGGGTGGTAGCATCATGCTTTGGGGGTGCTTTTCTGCGAAGGGGACAGGACGACTGCACTGTATTAAGGAGAGGATGAATGGGGCCATTTATTGTGAGATTTTGAGCAACAACCTCCTTCCCTCAGTCAGAGCATTGAAGATGGGTCGTGGGTGGGTCTTCCAACATGACAATGACCCGAAGCACACAGCCAGGATAACCAAGGAGAGGCTCCGTAAGAAGCATATCAAGGTTCTGGAGTGGCCTAGCCAGTCTCCAGACCTAAATCCAATAGAACATCTTTGGGGGGAGCTGAAACTCCATGTTGCTCAGTGACAGCCCCAAAACCTGACAGATCTAGAGGAGATCTGTTTGGAGGAGTGGGCAAAAATCCCTGTTGCAGTGTGTGCAAACCTGGTCAAGAACTACAGGAAACGTTTGACCTCTGTAATCGCATGGGCAGAGAGAGGAAGGTAGATGCTTGAAATCTATGCGAAAAGTGTTATATCAATGTCAACTCCTGGACGTTTGGAGGGTGAAGCATCCCAAAGACAGAGACTATACATTCTACTCTCCAGCACATGCGACATACTCTAGATTAGACTATATACTGGTAGAACATAGACTCATGAAGTCGGTCAAAACAAAAATAGAAGTTACAACAAATATCGGACCATGCTCCTGTTACAATGAACTTATTATGGTGAAGAGAGCAGAATAAGAGAAACATGTGGAAATTAAATGAGACACTCCTTTAGGATCATGAGACGGAAGAATGAAAAGAGATCAAACAATATTTTGAAAGAAATGAGACTGAAGGAGTTTTGACGGCCATGGTGTGGGAAGCACATAAGGCATATATCAGGGGAATGTTGATAGCGATTGGTGTAAAAAATAAAAAAAGGAACGGCAAAAGAAAATTAGCATGCTTCTAAGGGATTTATACAAACTAGAACAGCTACATAAAAAGAGAATAACAAAAGAATATAATAAATAAGAGAAAGGAATCATGTAATTTAATGGAGGAAGAAACAAGGAGAACATTTAATATGATGACAAGAGAGAGATATCAGTGGGGGAATAAACCTGGTAAATATTTAATAAGAGCATTGAGAAATAAGAAATCAAGGAATTATATAGAGAAGATCAAAAGTGATAATGGAGAATTGGTCTACTCAACCATCAATATCGCTAATGTATTTAAAAAATATTCTAGTAAATTATACAAGGTTAACCCGAACCAGTTAAAAGAGGGGGAGGAAGTAAGAACTAGAAAGAGACAGATGTACTTGAAAGAAGCGGGACTACCGAGAGTGGAAGAGGAATGATTAATCTGTCCAGAAAAAATGAATATGCAGGAGGAAATTCAGGCGGTACTAAAGAGTACAGTGACAGGGAAGAGCCCGGGGCTAGATGGGTATATGGTGAGATATTACAAAAAATGTAAAGAACAATTAGTCCCTAAGCTAAATCTATACATAAATGCATTAGGAGAGAGAATGGAAATGAGGGAGGAGTCATTACAAGCATATATTACAATCAACCCTCAGCAGCAGTAAAGGTCAACGGCTTATTGTCAGTTTTTCAGGATGTATAATGGGACAAGACAGGGTTGCCCGCTCTCGCCGTTGTTTGTTTTTAGCAACAATAAGGAATACCGTATTTTCTGGCATACAAGAGGACTGTTGATACTTAAAAATATACCCCAAAAATTGGGGGTCATCTCATACGCGGGGTATACAATGTGAACCTTCAGTTCATTTGGATCAAGTTTGCTTAAAACGATCGTCTCTAATCTGTCAGCCCGCTGGATGTGTGGTAATACTGTATGTACGGTAGCTTTGGCTACATACAGTATACAGTATACCACGCTGAGCCAAACTGGCTCAAAACGAACGTCCCTACGGTAATCTGTCAGCCCACTGGATGTGCGGTAATACTGTATGTACAGTAGCTTCAGCTACATACAGTATACCGCGCTGGGTCAATCACGGTGAGCGATGTATTCTATTAATAAATACAAAGCCTGCTCAGATTGGCTGAGGTTGTGACATCATCAGCCCACCTTTCTGACTTTTCATTAATAGAATACATCTCTTGCCGTGATTGGCTCAGCGCGGTATACTGTATGTAGCCGAAGCTACCGTACATACAGTATTACCGCACATCCAGCGGGCTGATTACTGTAGGGACATACGTTTTGAGCCAGCTTGGCCCCTCGCGGTATACTGTATAACTGTGTACTGTATGTACAGTATTATCGCACATCCAGTGGGCTGACAGATTACCGTAGGGACATTCGTTTTGAGCCAGCTTGTCTCAGCACGGTATACTGTATATTGTATGTACAGTTGTGACCAAAATTATTCAACCCCCACTGAAATTGAGTGTTTTGGCCAGTTTGACATTGCTTTTGATCATTCAGTCATCTTGCTTACATTTACATTAAAGAGGCACTTGTAGGTCAGACAAATATAACATAACAGTTATAATGAAATAACCACAAATGTCTTTTCTGTGCTCACAGCATTATCAGTTTTATTCAACCCCCAAGTGACATTCAATCTTAGTACTTAGTACAGCATCCTTTTACAGTTATAACAGCTTTTAAACGTGAAGCATAGCTTGACACAAGTGTCTTGCAGCGATCTACGGGTATCTTCGCCCATTCTTCATGGGCAAAGGCCTCCAGTTCAGTCACATTCTTAGGCTTGCGCACTGCAACTGCTTTCTTTAAGTCCCACCAGAGGTTCTCAATCGGATTTAAGTCTGGTGACTGCGATGGCCACTCCAAAATGTTCCAGCCTTTCCTCTGCAACCATGCTCTAGTGGACTTGGAGGTATGCTTGGGATCATTGTCCTGTTGAAAGGTCCAACGTCTCCCAAGCCTCAGGTGTGTGACGGACTGCATCACGTTTCCATCCAATATCTCCTGGTACTGAAGAGAATTCATGGTACCTTGCACACGCTGAAGCTTCCCTGTACCTGCAGAAGCAAAACAGCCCCAAAGCATGATTGACCCTCCACCATGCTTCACAGTAGGCAAGGTGTTCTTTTCATCATAGGCCTTGTTCTTCCTCCTCCAAACATAGCGTTGATCCATGGGCCCAAACAGTTCTAATTTTGTTTCATCAGTCCACAGAACACTATCCCACAACTTTTGTGGTTTGTCCACATGGCTTTTGGCATACTGCAGTCGACTCTTCTTATTCTTTGGAGACAGCAAGGGGGTACGCCTGGGAGTTCTGGCACGGAGGCCTTCATTACGCAGTGTGCGTCTTATTGTCTGGGCTGAAACTTCTGTACCCACATCTGACAAATCTTTTCTCAGTTCCTCAGCAGTCACACGGGGACTTCTCTCCACTCTACGCTTCAGGTAGCGCACAGCAGTCGAAGTCAGCATCTTCTTTCTGCCACGACCAGGTAGCGTTTCAACAGTGCCCTTTGCCTTGAATTTGCGAATGATGCTTCCTAAGGTGTCTCTTGGTATGTTTAACATCTTTGCAATCTTCTTATAGCCATTGCCCTTCCTGTGAAGAGAAATCACCTCTTCTCTTGTCTTCCTGGACCATTCTCTTGCCTTCACCATGTTTGTAACCACACCAGTAAATGTCTAGAAGGAGCTGAGTATCACAGTCATTTTAAAGCTGCCTAATTGGTGCTTATTATGCTTGATTGCTGCTCGGTGACATCCACAGGTGTTTTCAATACCTGATGGAAAGCACCTGTATGAACCTCTGTTCTTCAGAGTGGTAGTCTTTAAGGGGTTGAATAATTGTGGCAATGAAGAAACCACATAAGAACCATTTACTACTGTATTACATAAACAATTGATGTCATTTTAGTTGCATTTGGGTAGTTACAACGTCCTTGTAGGATTTGATTCTGAATACAATTCCAAATGTACACTATAGTCCCTAAACCCCTTTACAGCATTGGGGGTTGAATAATTTTGGTCACAACTGTACATTATTACTGCACATCCAGCGGGTTGACAGATTACAATAGTGACATTCGTTTTGATCCAGCTTGGCTCAGAGTGGTGTAGTGTATTTATACTGTATGTAGAAGAAGCTACCATACATAAAGTATTAACGCACATCAAGCGGGCTGACAGATTAGTGGGTGTACCGTATATTTAAACAAAATGGCTGGTAGACAACGTCCTATCATGGCTTCAGCAAGAAGGAAATATGAAACCAGTTTCAAACTGAAAGTTGTAAACTTTGCCAAGGAACATAATAATGGTGCTGCTGCAAGACAATATGCAGTAACAGAAAAGATAGTCCGAGACTGGAAAGCAAATGAAGATGCATTAAATAGTATGCCAAGGAGTAAGTGTGCATTAAGAAGAGGCACCCCATATTGGCCAGAACTCAAAAGTCATGTAGCAGACATGGTGCATGAGCATCGTCAAAATGATTATGTAGTGACACGAAACAAGATACATATGTTTGCACTTCAGTGGGTCAAATCTAACCCACATCACAGCAAAGGTTTGAGGCCACTGTATCCTGGTGTACTAGGTTCTTGGAAAGGCATAATCTGGTACTGAGGCAAAAGACCAAAATTGCACAAAAAATACCTGCAGATCTTGATGGCAAAGTAAGTAATTTCCATAGATATGTAATAAAACAGCGCAAGGAACATGGCTATGCGTTAAGTAATATTGGAAATATGGATGAAACTCCTATGAATTTCGATATGGTTGAAAATAAAAGTGTCAATTCAAAATGTGCAAAAACAGTGTTAATTAAAACAACAGAACATGAAAAGTCCTGTTTTACAGTGGTACTAGCATGTACAGCTGAAGGCACCAAACTAAGATCAATGATTATTTTTAAAAGAAAAACAATGCCGAAAATCAAGTTCCCTGTTGGAGTTTTTGTACATGTGAATGAAAAAGGCTGAATGGATAAAGAAGGGGTAAAGCTATGGCTTGATAATGTACGGAGTAGGCGACCAGGTGGACTTTGTCGAGAACGTAGCCTACTGGTGTGGGATATGTTCAGGGCTCATTTAACTAACGGCACAAAGAGAAGGCTGTAAAGAATAAACACAGATGCGGCAGTTATTCCTGCAGGATCAACATCGTTGGTACAGCCACTGGATGTGTGCCTAAACAAGCCATTTAAAGATCGCATTCGAGAACAGTGGATCGAGTGGATGGTTAGTGGCAAAAAGTCATTCACAAAAGGAGGAAACATGCGTGCTCCACAATTGGATGTTTTCTGTAACTGTCATAAAAGCCTGGAATTATATTGATGCAGAGTCTTTCAAGAAGTCTTTGAAGAAGTGTGGCATATCAAATTCATTGGATGGTATGGAGGATGACTACTTATGAAGGGGAAGCTGAAGCCACACCATCTGATTTGGAATTAGATCCATATGATGACTGTTTTACAAATGTATCACAAGATGTCATTGATGAACTTATGACGTCAGAGGATGAACATGATGAGGATTTTGAAGGATTTTAAGTACCGGTAAGTCATAATCATTTTAATTAAAATTATTTAAATCAAACCTGATGTTTTTAAATGGTGTTGCCTTGTAAGGGGGGGTAGTCTTATAAGGCGACTATAGCCCAAAACCTATGTTTTAACTGGAAAATTAGGGAGTCGTCTTATACACCCAGTCACATTATACGCCGGCAAATACGTTAGTATAGATGTGAGGGGGATACAGATAGGGGAGACAGAACACAAAGTGGCAGCGTATACTGATGATATGCTATTCTATTTGGCTAATCCTAGGTTGACACTACCTAATTTGATGAAAATAATTAAATATTTTGGAGAGCTGTCAAACTAAAAACTTATCCAGTAAAATCAGAGATTTTAAATGCTAGTGTCTCGATAACTGAAAAGAAAGCCCTGTATGGAGAATTCCCCTTTCGATGGAGGGAAAGAGAACTAAAGTATCTAGGAATAAAATGGACTTTCTCCTTAAAGAATTTATAT